>NW_020954619.1:21360163-21458947 GCF_900497805.2 Vombatus ursinus
TATATATATATATATATATATATACACACACACAATAATCTGAGGAGGGAAAGAACACTAAAATTAAGGGAATCAGGAGATTAGAGCAGGCTTCCTGTTGGAAAAGGAAGGTTAGCTAATCTCTGAATGAAACCAGAGATTTTAAAAAGTAATAATGAGAAAGAAGTTTGTTCCAGAGATGGGGGAGGGGGCCACCAATCAGGGAGACAGCCTATTCAATGGCCCAGAGATAAAAGACGGAGAATTGAGCTTGGGGAATAGCAAATGGGCCAGTTCTACTGGAGTGGAAAAAAGGGAGTAATATGCAATAAGCCTGGAAAAGTAGACTAAAACTTCTTTTTCATAGCAAAGAACAAAAACAAAGTGGGTATCCATTGGTTGGGAAACTGTTGAACAAAATGATATGGATATAATGGAATCATATAAGAAATGATAAAATGAATTCATAGAAACTTGAGAAGACTTGTATAAATCAATTCAGAATGAAGTATACAAAACTAGGAAAATTATTTACACAATGACCATAATAATGTAGAGGAAAATAACTCTAAAAGACTTTAAAATTGTAATCAAGGAAGTGACTAATCATGACTTCAGAAGCACATCTCCCACTCCATTCAGCAACGTATGCACTAAAGATATGGAATGAGGGATGACCAATGGTTTGATTTATTTGTTTGGCTATACTTATTTCTTACAAGAAAGAGTTGGGGAGGAGGTATTGATGTGAGCAGAGGGAAGTGGTAGAGTTTTGGTTTTTTTTTTTAAGAACATCAAGAAAATATATAGGTTGCAGCTTACTGTGAAGAGCTCTGCCAACAAGTTGAGGCAACAGAACACCATCAAAGTTTCTTAAGTGAGGGAATGCCATTGTCTGACATATTTTAAAAAGATAGTTTCGGAAGCTGAGTAGGGAGAGTGGGTTGGAGGGGAAAAAAGAAAGAGGAGAAGTTTGGGGTCTGAATATGAAGTTGTTGCAATATTTCAGACAAGGTGACAGGGGCTTGAACTATGGGGGTGCTTGTGTGAACTGGAGAGAAGGGAAAAAATCTAAGAGATATTGTAGAAGTAAACCCAACAACACTTAGCAACTGATTGGATATGGGGGGATGAAGAAAAGGAAGAGTTGAAGATAGTTAAATGGGGCACACTGAACATCAGTAATTCTTTAAAATATTACATTACTCAAATAAACTGTATTTTGCAATGCTTGAACTTTCTGATTAAACAAAATTATTAAAATTATTAATTATTAAAATTATTAAAGAATGGACACAAAGGCACTTTAAAAAACCGAAAGCATTAAATAAGTATGGGGTAATCTTATTTATTTTTAATGTGGCATTGCTCTATTTCAACTCACATTGTCTTTCTGGAGTCAGCTGTCCTCATCAGTCATAGTTTTTACCACAACCAGAAATAGTTTGTGCAGTGGTTGTTTCACTATCCTTAATAGAACAAGTACAAGAATGTCTCCTTAGTCAGTACTATCTATGCAGCCTACTGGACTCAAATTGCTGAGACTTTAATAAGGAATCCAATAATGAGAAACAGGGAAATGCTGATAAGCTGTTAAGGAGAGAAGACCTGTTAATGGTACACAGCAGGGGCTCAATAATAGTTACTAGTTTGGGCTTTTATTTTGTTTTTCATAAATATTTTATGCTGCACCAAAAATACAGAATGGGTTCTGAGTATGGGGACTAGGATAAATGTTCCATTCATTTCTGCTACTGCTCCCTTTTCAATGACAGAAAAGTGGTGGGATTTTATTTCATTAGCAAGATGGGATAGGACATAATGAATCACTGTTAATTAGCCATATCAGTCAGTCAACAAACAGTTTTTAAGGTTTTACCATGTGCCTAGCACTGTGCTAAAGACTAGGAATAATTTTTAAAAAGAGGCAAAAGACAGCCCCTGCCTTCAAGGAGCTTACAGTCTGGTGAAAGAGATAACAAGTAAACAAATATTTACAAACAAGTCATATATAGGTTAAATAGTAAATAATTAAAATAGGGAAGACACTAGAATTTAGAGAGGTTGGAAAAGCTTCCTGTAAAAGACAGGATTTTAGTTGGCATTTAAAGGAAGCCAATAGATGGAGATGAGGAGGGAGAGCATTCTAGGCATGGAAGACAGTCAGAGGAAAATGCCCAGAGCTGAAAGATGGAATGCCTTATTTGAGAAATAGCAGAAGGCCAGTGAAATTGGATTGAAGAGTATGTGGAGGGGAGTAAGATATAAGAAGATTAAAAAGGTAGGAGGGGGCTAGGTTATGAAAGGCTTTGAACATTAAACTAAAGATTTTATATTTGATCCTAGAGGCAACAGGGAGCCACTGGAGTTTAGTAAGTGGAGGAGGGGCTGTGATATGGTCAGAACTATGCTTTAGGGAAAACCACTTTGATGGCTGAAAGGAGGATGGATCAGAGTGGAGAGAGGCTTGAGGCAGGCAGACACACTAACAGGCTATTGTAATAGTCCAGGCATGAGGAAATGAGGGCCTGCACCAAGATGGTGATCAGGGAAGAGAAAGGGGCATAATGGAGAGATGTTGCAAAGCTGAAACTGACAAACCTTGGTGACAGATTAAATATAGGGGTGAGAGAAAATGAGGAGTAGAAAATGATTCCTATGTTGTGAACTTCAAGCACTGGGACGATGACGTTGCCCTCAATAGTAATAGTGAAGTTAGGAATGAGGAAAGGTTTAAGGGAAAAGATAATGAGTTTGGTTTTGGACACATTTAGTTTAAGATGTTTATTGGACATCCAGTTTGAGATGTCTGAAAGGCAGTTGGAGATATGAGACTGGAGGTCAGCAGATGGTTGAAAGCAGGATAGGGCAGATTTGAGAATCATCAGCATTAAAATGGTAATTAAATCCCTGGGAGCTGATAGGAGCACCAAGAGAAGTAGTGCAGAAGAAGAAGAGAAGAGGGCCCAGGACAGAATCCTGAGGGACACTCACAGTTAGAGGGCATGATCTGAATGAAGATCCAGCAAAGGAGACTAAGAAAGAATAGTCAGATAGATGTGAGGAGAGCCAAGAGAGAGTGGAGTCCCAAAAACCCAGAGAGAAGAGAATATCAAGAATTAGGTGACAAGAATGTCTAAATCTACAGAGAGATCAGGAAGAATGAAGACTAAGCAAAAGGCATTTGAATTGGCAATTAAGAGATCACTGGTAACTTTGGAGAGAACAGTTTTGTTGGAATTATGGGGTGGGAAGCTAGACTGTAAGGGGTTAAGAAGTGAATAAGAAGAAAAAAAGTGGAGCCCTGATATTATAGATGGCCTTTTCTAGGCAGAAGAAATATAGGATGATAGTTAGTGGGGATGGAAGGATCAAGTGAGAGTATTTTGAGGATGAGAGAGACATGGACATATTTGCAGACAGTAAGGAAGGAGCCTACAGGCAGGGTGAATATTGAATATTAGTGATAGAGCAGAGATGACAAAGTATGTGCTCTGTTAGAGGAGATGAGATGGAATGGGGTTGCTTATACAGATAGAAAGGTTGGCCTTGGTAAAGTTTTCATGTGAGACAGGGGTGGAGGGGAGAGTGGCAGAAGGCATCTGAGTGGTATCAGATGAGGAAGAAGGGAGAAGAGGGAATTCACTGAGAATGGTCTTAATTTTTTTTTTTTGCATCTCTCTTCCTACCACTTTCCCCACCCAACTTTATTCTTTTTCTTTTCTTTTTTTAAAATTTATTTATTTTTAGTTTTCATTATTCACTTCCACAAGATTTTGAGTTCCAAATTCTCTCCCCATCTCGTCCCTCTGCCCACCCCAAGATGGCATGCATTCTGAATACCACTTCCCCTAATCTGCCCTTCCTTTTATCTCCCTCCCCCTTCTCTTCCCCCCCCCCCCCCGCGCCCGCTTCTCTTATCCTCTTCCCCTTCTATTTTCCTGTAGGGCAGGATAGATTCCTATATGCCATTGCCTGTATATCTTACTTAATTTTTTTTTTTTTTGGTAAAATATGAAGCAAGGTTCTCAGCTGAGAGGGGAGAGGGAGAGCCATGGGAGGGTTATCAGAACTGTTCTATACTTTGATCAGAGAAATATTTATTAAGCACCTACCATATGCGAGGGACTCTGCTAGGCACTGGAGATACACATATAAAGAATGAAACTTACTTATAATGAATTTTCATTCTAATAGGAAGCATTAATAAGTACCCATATAATACATACAGTATAAGTATGTGAATAATTACAATAATAATATCTAACATTTACATAGCACTTTAAGTTTTGCAAACTGCTTTACAAAAATTGTCTCATTTTATTTTTCACAACAACCCTCAGAGGAAAGAACTATTATCATCCTCATTTTATAGATGAGGAAACTGAGGCAGATGGAGATTAAGTGACTTGTCCAGGATCACACAGCTAGTAAGTATGTGAGGTTACATATGAAGTCAAGTCTTCATGATTCTGTCTAGTTCTTTATGCATGGTGCCATCAAGAAGAGTAAATAAATACAAATATATGCAAAGGATTTCAATACAAGGTCGTTCGAGAGAAAGAATACTAGAAGTTGAGATGATTGGAAAAGGTAGAAGATGGTGCCTTTGATGCATTTTTAAAGAAGAGAGGGATTTTGCAAGGCAAAGTTAGGAAGGAGTTCATTTCAGACACATGGAAAAGATAATGCAAAGGCACATAGATCAGAGGTGTAGTGCTGTGTATGAAGAACAGAAAAAAAGTCATTTTGGCTGGATTGTAGAACATGGAAAGAGAAGTATTGTCCAATAAGGCTGGAAAGAGTGGTAGAGTCACACTACATAGGGCTTTCAAAGATAACCATAGGAATTCATATTTTATCATTGAGGCAAGAGAAAGCCATTGGAGTTGATTGAATAAAGAATCCACATGGTCAGATCCCTTTTTAAGGAAACTACTTTTGGCAGTTGTGTGGAGGATGGACTAGAGTAGAGAGAAACTTGAGGCAGGTAGACCAATTAGGAGGTCACTGCAATAATCAGGTAAGAGGAGATATGGGCCTTAACTAAGATGTGTAAATGAAGAAAAGAGGTCAGATTTGAAAAATATTGTAGAGATAGAAATGCCAAGATTTGACAATTGATTGGAAATGTGGGGTAAGGGAGAGTGAGTAGTCTATGAAAATGCTGAGGCTAAGGATCAGAGAGACTGAAAGCATAAATGATTCCTTCAACAGAACTAGGAAACTATGGAAGAGGGGAGGGTTTAGGGGGACAGATAATGAGTTCAGTTTTGGACATGACGACATTAATATGCTTCCAGACCATCCAGTTTGAAAAGTCCAACAGGTGAATGATGTTGCAGGAATAAAGCTCAGGGGAGGGACTGGGATTATATTATAGATCGGTGAGTCATCAGCAGTGATGATAGTTAAACCCATGGGAGCTTTTTAGGCTATCAAGAGAGAGCACACAGAGGGAAAAGACAGCCTAAGACAGAATCCTGAGGAATATTTACAGTGAGGGGTCATGATATGGACTATAAGACTTCACAGTAAATGGAGAAAGAGTGGTTAAAATGGCAGAAAAACTTGGAGAGAGTAGTGTCATGAAAGTTCAGACAGGGAGAAGTATCCAAGAAGAGATAGGTTGGAAAGGAATAGGGCTGGGAAAAGACCATCTGATTTGGCAATTAAGAGATCAGTGGTAATACTGGAGAGAGCAATTTCAGTTGAGCAATGAGGTTGGAAGTAAAACTGCAAAAGATCAAGGAGTGAGTTGGAGGAGAGAAGGTGAACTATGAAAGCTTGAGGGGATGGTAAGATCTAGTGAAAGTGCTTTTTTTTTTAAAGATGAGAAAACTTGGGTCTGTCTGAAGGGTCTGGTTGATAGGGAATGATTGATGATTCAAGAGAAAGGGGAGAATGATTGTGAATGCCAACAAATGGAGAAGATAGAAAGGAATGAGATCAAGTGCATGTGTAGAAAAGTTTGCTTTGGCAAGAAGAACGGCCATCTCTTTGGCTAGAGAAATGATATTAAGGGGGTTTTGGGATAAGGAAAATGGGAGAAGGAGCTCACATAGGAGAAAAGTAAGATAATGTTGAATGGTCTCGATTTTCTTAGTAAAGTAAGAGGCACAGTTCTCAGCTGAGAGAAACAGGGAGGGAGTGCCCAACTGAGACTGGATAACATGAATTTTTACTATACTAAGGCGGCACAGCTCTGAGCCTTTCTTCTTCCAGCTGTGTTCAGCAGAACACGAGTAGGACTGGAAGATGTGAATGATGGTAGTAATTCAAGGTTTGGGTATAGCAAGATGTGAGGGTAGACAGAGCAAAGGATAAAGGATTTGAGAGTAGAAGACAGTGTAAAGCTGAACTAGTTAACTATAGGGTCAAGAATGTGAAGGAAGGAAATTCAAAACAAATTAACATACTGAATGGTAGAAGGATTGGAGCTCACTATAGGGAACTATAGTTTTAGACACTATAGGTTTGTGAAGGATGAGGCATAAGTACAGTGAATGAAAGGTGGTTATGGTCAGATAGAGGAATGTCACAGGTTTTTATTAAGGAAGTGGGACACATGATGACATCTTGGGTGTGACCATCCCTGCTCAAGGCTGATGTGGAATGGAGAAGATAATTCATTCGATCTGAAGAGATTGAGAAACTGAGAGGTTAGGATATCAAGAATATTGAAGTCTCCCTAGTATAACAGCAGAAGGAGGAAAGGAAGACAGCCAGGTGCTGAATCCTTAGGGAATGAGAATGACCTGGAGGTCAATAGATAATAGCCACCATGATTTGTATGGGGTTAAAAAGTTTTAATAAAGTTAATTTTAAAGTAGAGGTGGCAGGCAGCTAGGTGGCTTAGTGGATAGAGCACCAGCCCTGGATTCAGGAGGACCTGCATTCAAATCCGGCCTCAGACTCATAACACTTACTAGCTGTGTGACCCTGGCCAAGTCACTTAACCCCATTGCCTAACCCCCCCAAAAAAATAATAAAGTAGAGGTGGTTACTGAATGATGGCAGCAAAGAGAGTGTCTGCAAGGATCATTGTATGTGGGGTTATGTGAGAAAGTATAGCCAATGCCAGACAAGGGCTGCAGTATCATCTAGGTGAGAGTCAGATCTCAGTGTAAGTAGATGGAAAGAGTATGAGAGGAAGAGGGCCAGAATGAAGGGAAGTTTGTTCTTCTAAGGAATGGGAATTTCAAAGGGCACAGTCAAAGGGGCAGAGTTGAAGTGGGCATGGTTGGGGTAGGGTTAAGGAGGATAGGGATAAGAGAGCAGGAGATGGGGAATGGAGATAGTTTACTCTGAGATAATCTACAATCCAAGTAATACAAGGAAAGGAAGAGTAACAGGTGAGATGAGTTTGCTAGCCATAGGAGTAGCAGTGGGTGGTGGCAGATGAATTGGAATGCTCACATCCTCCACTAGGTGGTGGGCAAAGGCCAGAGGCGAGGGCCTTGATCATTCCTTGTACTAGATGGGGAGAAAGAGTAGGGCAGGAGGTGGTTTTACCCTTTCTTACCCAACAAGAAAAAGAAAATGGTTTGCTTCTTGGTTTAAATCCAACAATATTAAAATTCTATTCTATTCCAAACCATTTGATTGACAGAATCAAGAATACCAACTGTTATGGTTGAACAAATATGGTATATATCAATGTAAGGGAATTCTTTCTTCAAAAGAGAATTCTTCAAAAGGATAACTATGAAGAAAATGCTACAAAGCAATATTTGCAGAAGGTATGTACCTATGTGTATATATATAATAACATAATTTGTATAATGTAGAATAATACCCATAACATACATAACAAGTTATATATGTAAATGTGTGTGCATATAAAACTACAAAGTTTTACATTAGTTTAGGCAGCTCCTAATGAGACTTCCTATACCAATGTTAATTGGCAAAGAAATGCAAATTAGCACATTTTCTGAAATTTAAAGTCTTAGATGAAAAAGGGATCACAGGTCTAGAGCAAGAAGGGACCTAAAAGGCTATGAAGTCCAATCCCCAGAAGGAAGAAAATGAAATCAGAGAATAATAGGAGCGGGAAAATATTTAAAAATATTTTTGTTAATATATTTGTAATACCTTGTTTAAATATTAAGGGTTTTATGTTTATTTGTATTTTATATGTTTATTTGATTATTTGTTTTTGTTGATGATTATTAAGTTTATAATACATTTAAAAATACTGACCATTCTCTGTAACACACTTACTAAAAATGAAAGTAGAGAACAAACAGTAGGTTTCAAATAACCTCCCACATACCCAATTTAAATCCTCCAGAAACTAATGTTGCAATTCCAGTGCTTTGGGAATTACAGAAAAATATATTTGCCCAGCTAGAATACATAAAAGCAAAAAACAAAACACGTGTCCTAACAGAATTCTCTTGAAAAAGTTAGCCCATTAATTCTGGTATAGAGAAAAGGTACAGAATATAACAGTACACAACTCCCGAGGTCACTGTACCAGATGTGCTCAATCAAACAAAAGACAAAGAGAATTCTGAACTACTAACAAAAAACTAAAAAAGAGATTTCAGCTTCAGTTAAAATGTTGGGACCCCAAAAAAATCAGGCAAAAGGAAGCCTTCTATTGCTCTTATTCTTCTCATAAAACTTGCTGTCACTGGTACCCAAGCATTGCTCAAAATAATTTGAGTATTTGTCAGTATTACCTGAAATAACCTTCCGCACCATCTCAGTGAGGTAGGTAGCCTCATCCATTATGCCCTGCCCTTCAACACATTAAGACTCTGTTGGACTAACAGTGAGAAGTTACCTATGCCAGAAAGGGCAAGCCCTGGTTTTTAATTCTAAGGCCAGCTTTAGTGTCAGATAGACAAGTTAACAATGCTCTTTGTAGCCTAAGTTGGCATAGCAAGAAAAACTGTTGGTTTTTGGTTTGTTTGTTTGGTAATTTTTTGATAAATAGTGTTTTTTTTCCTAGTTATATGTAAAGATAGTTTTCAACATTCATTTTTTATAAGATTTTTGCATTTCAAATTTTTTCTCCCTCCCATTACCCCTCCCCAAAGATGGTAAGCAATCTGATATAGGTTATACACATGCAATTATATAAACATTTTCACATTAGTCACATTGTAAAAGAAACAGAACAAAAGGGAAAAGCCATAAAAAAAACCCCAAAAGTGAAAATAGTATGCACTGATCTGTATTCAGACTCTATAGTTCTTTCTCTGGATGTGGATAGCATTCTCTATCATGAGTCTTTTGGAATTATCTTGGATCATTGTATTACTGAGAAGAGCTAAGTCAATCATAGTTGATCATTGCACAATGTTGCTGTTACTGTGTACAATGTTCTCCTGGCTCTATTCACTTAACTCAGCATCGGTTCATGTGAGTCTTTCCAGGTGAGAAACTGACTTCTTAAAGGAATGTCTCTGTACCTTTCAAATTTAAGTGTCTTTGATCACACTTAAGTAGAACAACACTCAGCAAAAAACACAGTAGGGAATACTTGAGAACTTTCTGGTTGTGAGTCCTGAGACAGTAATGCTTTGGATTGGTCCAGCTCAGGGCCTCATCAAAACTGTGATGTTGGAAAGCCAAATTCACAAACCTCTAACCTCCCCACTTTGTACCTTTTTATCTTCTTTAAAAATATAAAGGTAGCAGATATTAGGCCAAGGAAGCTCATTAAAAAGAGCTAAAGGGAGAATCCTCGTAAGAATGAAAGAGATGAGGTACTCCTTTCCCTCAGATTACAGGCCTTTTGCTCAGTTCTCTCACCCAGGATGCCTTCTACCATCTTTGATTTGGTAGGTGTTTTAACACACACACACACACACACACACACACACACACACACACACAAACAAAAACTGTTGCTCTTGACAAACTGATCAAGAACAAGAATAGTGAAAAGGTAGAAGAGGAGAGAAGGAACATCTTCCTTACATTCCCTGCCCATAGTTTTATCTGATTTCAGCTGTATAAAGGGATTATACCAGATGACCACTATGGTGCTTCCAGTTCTAAAACTTATAATCCTTTGATCTATCCAAATTCCATAATCTTGTCCTGAGACTCCTTAGCTGCATCCAGGGCTTCATTTTTTTTCTTTCTTTTTTTTGGCTAATTTAAAAATTTTAATTCTTTTAGTGTTTATTACCCATTTTTGTGTTGAGGGACTTACTGATTTGTTTCTGACAATGATGGTAATGCGATTTTCTTTAATCCACATTTTTCCCCCATTTTGTCAGAATTTTTTTCATTTGTTCATTTTTCTTCTTAATTTTCTTTTGATGACTGATGACAATTTTTCTTCTTTTTGGCATTTCTATAATAATTTTTGAGAGCAATCCTGAAGAAACAGACTTACTTTTAACATCTTACTCTGCAATGTTTCTCCTCTATCCAGATATGCACCTACAGTGATCTGCAGTTATCAGAAGATGGCACTTTCTCAGAACTCAATCTGTGTATTCTGTTTGTTTGCTATGCAACTGAAGGGGTTGGCTCACATACATACAACTGAGGCCCTGACCCATATTCCCACATGTCTTAAAAGAAAGAAGAATAAACAAAGCAGTAAGAGGGAGGCCACATGGGCCAGTGTGAATTAACTTCCAGTTAACTGGAACATTTTTTTTTTTAATCAAACAGCATTCTCCATGCTCCCCAATGCCAAACAAAAATATTTCTGAACCCTGTTTTAAAGCGCAGTTAAATAGTGGTTTACTGCTTGTACACAAAAAATACCTGTATCCAATACTTTGACACTATGTGGCTCCATGAGCTTTCATTTTTCTATCTGGTTGAATATAAATACCAGATGATTTTTCAAGGAAACAAACTGTTACCATGATATTCAATATCTAACAGAGTATTTCAAAGAAAGGTTACAAAGGTGGCTCTTTGGGACTTTAAAAGGGTTACTTGTATAGTAAGCTATTACTGATTAGCTCACTGGGCTGCTTTGTGTAACTATAAGAAAGGCCTGGACCTTGGGACAATAAAACATTCAGTTAGTGATGCCCCAACTGACTTTGCTGTCTCCAATCTCTTTCAGCAGAACAGTATAAATCAAATGCCCAGGTTAAAAACCACATATCAAGGCAGCAGATTAAAAAAGAAAAATCCAAAGTGATATAAATCAAACCTTTTCCTCTGAGACAGTCTAGCAGTCGGCTAAGCTACTTATCTGCTTGAGGTAACACTTTTAATCTTCCTGATTTTATGAACTCTGCTTTATTCCTTTTTCTGTAACAGTTTTATCTCTGAAAGTCTGTCCATCATAAATATCTCTGAAATTACGAAAAAAAAATTTAATATCAGAATTTTTTTCTCCAGACTACAGCACTGAAAATTTTTATTGATTCAATTAATTCTTGACCTTGAGTTGACCACTGACCAATTGTAAGTATTTATTGAATGCCTATATGCCCAGCGTGCTAAGGATAGGGACATGGGATCACTGATTAAAGCTGGAAGGAATCTTAGTTGTCATCTAGCCCAACACCCTCATTTTACAGATGGAAACAGTGAGGCCAAGAGTTTATGTCACTTTGCATTTTTGTTTTTTAATCTGCTGCCTTGCTGTGTGACTTGTGAAGTAACTTGCTTAATATCAGTTTTTAGTAACTGAGGGAAGGTTTGCATTCTTATCATGCTGCCTCTCATGTTATAAATAAAATAGTGGGCAAGGTTCCTGCCCTAAAAGTGCTTTAAAATCTTATCTGCCAAAAATTAGTGTATCTTTATTTACTGACGCCCAACAGTTTCTCTCCCCTCAATACAGTAATACCCTTAATATATGGATTTTACATGATCCAAAAATGTGCTTTGAATGTTCTATTTATTGTCTTATTACTTAATAAACAGGTCAGTCATTGGATACTTACCATGTTTGGGAAATGAGAAATAACTGAAAGATGAAACAAAGTTTCCAAGGAGAAACATTTAGAGGAAGCACAGGGAGAGGCAACCAAAGGCATAAATACAGATGAGTGGTCCAGGAGGCACCAGTTGGTGGTTCTTCTATTGATCTGAATTTCTTCTTCCCATGCTACTATCTAGCTCAGGCCCTCTTCTCTTCCTACGCCCCACTGCCTTGTGCATTCTTCCAAGGGAAGAACTAGTTGTACTAGTTAGCCTCACTAGGGGCCCTCAGGGCTAAAGAGGCTGCTGACCCTGGTCCAATGTGATAAGCAATGGCTTAGGTATGAGAAGACCTAGAGTCCAGTCTCAACCTTTCTACCAACTCAGTATGGAATTTCAAGAAATAAACTTCCTAAACACTAAGGACAATAACACTCATCTCTATCTGTATCATAGAAATGTTATAAAGAAAAAAATAAGAAAATAACTGACATTTTGATATGGCTTTAAAGTCTGTATAGCACTTTCCATCCATCCTCTCCTATGAGTCTCACAACAAATCTATGAAGCAGGTAGTATAGGTATTAGTCTCTTCATTTTATATATAAGGAAACTTGAAGGTCAGAGAGATGCAAATGACTATTATCTCAAAGCTAGTGAGTAAAGCAGGTTGGGAATCCATGTGTATCTGAGTCCAATTCCAGCACTCTATCCTCTATACTACCACCCTTCAACACATCTGTGAACATGTTTCAGAAAATTAGCTCTCTACTGTTTTCTAGGTGTAGCTTGTTATATTGGAAAGAGATCTGAACTGGGAATCAAGAAGCCTGGGTCCTAGTCCTTTCATTAATTACCTTTATCTTAGGTATGTCAGATAAACTCACTGAGCCTCAGTTTCCTCATCTCTAAAATCAAAGATTTGGACCATATGATTTCTAAGTTCCATTCCAATTTTGTGATTCATATGACCACTTGTTGGTCTATATATTTCCACTTTCCCTGAAGCATTAAACTTTACATCTACAAAGTTTCAAGATCTGTCTCCAGGGATCATCAACTCTACCATCAGGCTCACATGGGTAGATAAAGTTAGACCATCTCTACTCAGAGTTATTGTTTTTGCCTATGATTTAGAGCCCCTATTTTAGTGCCAAATCAATAGGGTTTCTATAATATTTTTTAAGGGAATCAAAAATAGAATTTTCTTTAAAGATTTGATGTTTATGTTCATATTGAATCTCATGATCACCTTCACTTCTTAGCAAAATATAGCAACTCAGGCTATACCAGTCTAGTGAAGTTTTATCTTTTCTCCTGTAGCAGGATGCTTAAAACTATAAGAAGAAAAGGGATAGGCCAAGAACACAGAACACTTGTCTTTGAGAAATGCATTATGATTGTTCTGGGCTTATCTTACTTCTGGCCTCCAAGGACCTCATTAGTGGGTCTAGTCCACCCACTAACTGCTTCTTCCTTGGAAAGAGAATCAGTACAATGCTCTACTAAGCCTATTTCCATTTAATGATTTGCGATTTCCAGAGCCCCAGATACAGATATGACACTAGTGAAGGAAAACAACTTTAGGGCAATTCTTGATCTTTCCTTTCTCTCTCTTCTGTGTGGGAGTTAGGCGACATTATCAGTAAAAGCAGTTTGGAAAACACAGTCTTATTTAAAATTGGATTAAGTCTAACCACCAGGTCAGCTTCACAGAGAACATTCAACTTTAATTAACTCAGTAACATCTAAGTCCCAGCTTATATGACAGAATATATAAAGTCAGTTCCAGAGAGTAATGCTTAAAAATACTGCAAACTCTTTCTTTCTTTTTTATTTTGGGGGGGTGGGTGGGGGGAGCGAGGCAATTAGGGTTATGTGAGTTGCCCAGGGTCATATAGCTACTAAGTATCAAGTGTTTAAGGCTGGATTGGAACTCAGGTCCTCCTTACTCCAGGGCCAGTATTCTATCCACTGCACCACCTAGCTGTTCTCCAGACTCTTACATGGAAAAGAAATGACACAAGGACCATCATATTCCTACATCATACACCAACGTTCCCTACCCCATTCCCAAACTATTCAATTTTCTGTTAATTAGCTCTGTAGAGCTAATAGGTCATGGATTCAAAGAAGGTCATGGCCTGAAGGGATGACCTTAGAGAAGCTGTAGTCCAAATCTCTCATTGCACAGGGAAGATAGCCAGGACCCAAAAATATGTACTTAAGGTCACACAAGTTTGTAGCAAAGCCAAAACTGGAACCAAAGACAAGTCTTCTGCCTCTCAGACTGCTAGGTTTCGCACTACTCCACAAAGCTCTACAGAGCTGCTGAATACCTCTATCTTTCTTTAGCAATCCATAGATAAGACAATAATCCCCCAAAAAGGGATTTCACTATATAAAATGTTAATAAATACCTAAGATTTTTAGAGATGGCTCCTGGATTAACTCAATACTGAAGCTGTTAAAAAACTAGGAGAAGCTGTGGGAGGACAGGAAAACTAATGCCTTTATGGCAGAGCTTTCCATTCTGGAAAGGAATTTGGATTGACCTCCCAAATACTACTACTAGGTATTTATCTCAAATGATATCAAAGACACAGGAAAAGGACCCATATGTACAACGCTTTTTGGTCTATCAAAGAACTGAGAATGAGTACCAATCAAAGGGGGAATGGCTGAATAAATTATGGCACAGGAATTAATGGGATATTATTGTAAAAAGATGAAAGGGATAAATTCAGAGAAACCTCAGAAGATTTATACTAACAGATGCTGAGTAAAATGAGCAAAAACAGAACAATTTATACATCTACAAGACAGTAAAGGAAAACAACTTAGAAAAACTTAAGAGCTATGACCAGTGCAATGAGCAGTCACAATTCCAGAAGACTGATGAGGAATCATGCTTTCCACTTCTTAACAGAGAAATAATGGACTGGAGGGGTAGAATGACACATGTTTTCAGACATGGCCATATGTGGGTTTGTTTTACTTGATTACATGTATTTGTTACAAGGGGGAAGATTGTGGAAAAGGGGAATAGTGATAGTGATGACCAAAAGAAAAGAAGAAAAAAGTATCATTGAATCATCTTAAAAATACACAGAATAGAGAAAGAAATTCAGAAGGGGACCCATACAAAGCAGGGTCACACTGGGACTATGTTAAAATTAATATTTGCTTTTTAAAAAACTAAGATACATCTAATGGAGATTCATAGTTGCATATAAATCCTCTTTTTCTATTCTTCTTCATATGTTGAAATATTAATATTTGTTCATTATTTGTCTGGTTCATTATAAAAAAGAAAAAAGTTTTAAAAATCTATCCTTAGAAATCTCTTGGCTGACAGAGATAAAGAAAATTCAAAATAAAAACTTAATTCATTTTTTTGCTTGCCTAATTATTACTGATATTTATTCAACACATGCACCTACTATGTGCAAGTTGCCTGTCAGGTACTATGAGAATAACAAGAAAAACAAGAAGCTTTTTTGTTTCAGTGTTTTCAGGGAATTCACATAATAAGTGGATTGTTTTAAATTTGTTTCAGGTGCTAAGTCAAAACATAGTTTTTCAGTAAAACAAGGCAAAGCAAAACAAAACATGATCTGTGCCCCAGGGGAGCTTTTCAGCCAGTCAGGCAGTTCGGCACAAATAACTGTAACATAAAATGTACCATGGAAATGCAATAAGAGAATTACAAAGTGCTCTAGGTAGCCACAGGAAGGAGAGCCCTTCGCTAGCTTGGAGAATGGGGAGATGGGGAGATTAGGAAGGAATTCATGGAGAGATAGGTAGGAATAAATTAGCAGAAATGACATTCCAGGTAGAATGAATGGGGCAATATTAAGGAACAACATATAAATGTAGCCATCTCCCTCAAATTACTTCCCCACTATTTGAAACATTTCTGTCAGTTAATAGGAAAGTATAAAAGATGTAGCTTATTGTGGAATTGCTTTTTCTAGGAAAAAAAAAAACAACCTTATTAAATTGATCCATTCATCTAAAGACACCCAGCATCCATTAAATTTTAAAGTCTCCAATCATTTGGACTCAGATTAATAATCCTACTTTTGATGAGAAAAATAGATGGGAACAAATTCCAGCTCACATGTAAACTATGTATTGATAAGGCATAAAACTTGATGAAATTAATACATATGGCAGAGTGTCTGAACTCTAACAGGTTCACTTGGTTTATAGAGTTGGGCTGTAAGGAACTAACTGATTTAGATGCCTGTATAGCAGAAAAGAAAAACTGCCCTGAGCATTTCATAGTAAGTCTCACAAAATCTAACTAAAATCTTTCCATCTTGGGAAACCTGACAGCTCAGAAAATGATAGGTCTCACTGAGGATGGCTCTTAAAAAGATATACTACATTTAAAAGAAATAGGATAGATAAAAGAACAGAAGGGAATAGTAATGTATACTAAGAAGAGATACTCATGTAAAGAAATATAGGAGCCAGAGGAAGGAGGCATGGCAGAGGGAAATCAAGATGCAGAATCAGAAAGAATATTGATAGAACTTACTTCAGATTACATGTAACAAAGGAAGTAGATAAGGAATTTGAGAAGGAAGGAAAGAAGCATTTATTAACTACCTAGTATGTGCCAGGTACTGTACTAAGCATTTTACAAATATTATCTCATTTGATCCTTATAACTCTGTGAGGTAGCTGCTATTATCCCTGTATTATAGTGGAGGAAACTGAGGCAGAGTTTAAGTGACTTGTCCAGGGTCACATAGCTAGTAAGTATCTGAGGTCACATTTAAAGTCAGGTCTTTCTGACTCCTGGCCCAGTACTCTTTCCACTGTGCAACCTAGCTACCTCCAGGAAATGGATCACAAGCCTGACACAGAGGTATAATGTAATAAAGATGAGAGACTCACTAATCTAAACATCTGTTCCATATTTGTTTGCCTCTCTCTGCCTTTTTCTCCTCTCTCTCTCTCTCTCTCTCTCTGTCTCTGTCTCTCTTTCTCTTTCTGTCAAGAACTACAAGAACCAGTCTTTTTTTTTGACTTGATTTAATGGTAATTTCATCTTTCAAAAGGTGAAGAAAGCATCTTTTGAAATTCTGTTTTATTATTTATTATTTTATTATTTATTATATTCACCAATAAGTAGAACTGTTTTTGGAATGGAAATAATGGGAAGTTAAGAGAAAGGAGAGAAACTGGCTATTTCCCTACTAATTGGGGATGTCATAGAGAGTATTCTTGGTCAGGTGTGGGTTAGACTAGATAGAGATACTGTCCAATTCTGAGATTTCTGTGATTCTTTGACACTTGCTTCTCATTATAGGCCACATATACCAAGCATATACTTACTGTTACCTTCAAAGATGCCTGAATTTGTGCAACTCCAAGCATTTGTTATTAAAAAAAAAAAAAAAACCCAAACAAGGAAAACCCACTAGCCAAAATACAACTTAGGGTTAATTCCTTTTATTTGAAAGCACTGGATCAAGGGAGAATCATAATTTGGGTACTAGACTGATGGTACTAATAGTTTTAGGAGATAGACCTAAACTTTTCAATATGGCAATATCAGTTTGTAGAACCTGTTTTTCCACCAATATAAAACACCACTTACTTGCATGGGAGGTTTCAGTAATCCAGACATCTATTTCATCTGTTGTCTATCAGTCTTCCAAGAACCAATAATATTTTTACATGTCTAGATGATAATTTCATCTTTAAAAAGGTAAAAGAGGAATCTCTTGAAATTCTGTTTTGGATTTTATCTTCATCATCTAGGAGAAGTAGATGTCAAAGTATCATCTTAGTTTTTTCATCTATAAATTTTGAATAATATTATGTCTCTTTCTAACTTTCAGAGTTGTGAAGATCAAGTGAGATAATGCATGTGGAAGAAAGTGCATTGTCAATTATAAAGTGTTATAAAAATTTATAATAGCAAAATTAACATTAATATTAGTATATACATGCAACTTGCTAGAATCAGAAATATTCATCTTTCAGGTAAAGAATTCTAAAGCAAAGGCACTATAAGAATTAGGAAAGTATTACATGTACTACAGACTCAAGGTTTCCTAAACCCATGAGAAGTAGAAGGTAACAAAGTGATGACATCACCAAAAGCATATTTAAATACATCCTTACTCTACCACAGCAACATATTTGCAATGTTGAAAGCATAGCATCATAGAGCTAAAAGGGACTTTTGAAAAGATCTCATTTTATATATGAAGAAACAGTCACAAGGGATAAATGACTTGATCAAGAAAACCTAGTCAGTGGCAGAGCAAGGACTCCTACCTCACAAAGAAGTATCCCTTCTGCTTTCTCACGCTGCCTTGTCCTATTCATCCATGAAAAGAGCCCAATAACACTTTAAAGAAAAATACTATACAATCAAGTATATATTAAACACCTTCTATGTGCCAGACTAATCATGTCAGCTTGCTGAAATAATAGTGAGACA
Source organism: Vombatus ursinus (assembly GCF_900497805.2). Taxonomy (NCBI): domain Eukaryota; kingdom Metazoa; phylum Chordata; class Mammalia; order Diprotodontia; family Vombatidae; genus Vombatus; species Vombatus ursinus. Next base: position 21,378,468 of record NW_020954619.1, read on the forward strand.
TCAGGGTACAGTTAATTCTTGACTTACTTATATTGGTAAAAGGAAAATTCATTTAGATGACAAAAGATGGAAGATAAAAGTTGTTGTAAAGAAAGCCATTATAAGATCATAGATTTCAGAGCTGGAAGGATATTTGAGGCAAATTAGTTTTACCCTCTCATTTTACAGGTAAGGAAACTGAGGCCCAGAGAGGAGGACTGACTGGTGTACTATTACCCAACTAGTAAGTGAGAGAGTCAAGATTCAAACTCAGGCTCCCTGACTCTAAAATCAGGGATCTTTCCATTGAACTTCAGTAAGATGTTCAAGGAGTATCAGCTGTGGAACTGTTTGAATAAGTGAGTAACCATGTGAAGAAGGAGTTAAACTGTTGACACTTTGGGGTCCTTCTGGGCAAGAACTGAAAGCATTACAGATGGACACTGCACCTCAGTTAAAGGGGAGATAATTAACTATCTGACCAAAGCAAAGTACTTCTTAGCTGTATGCTTAAAAATTACCATGGTGAGAAAATAAATATAATCCTAGGAATTTCTATTTCAGGAGAAACTGAGTAGGATTCCTAGATTTACCACAAACAAGAACAATAATAATGACTAGCATTTATGTATCTCTTTAAGGTTTGCAAATCATCTTACATATGTTATCTTATCTGATTCTCACCAGAACCCCGTGAGGTAGGTGCTACTTTATTGGCCACATTTTACAGATGAGGAAATTGAGGCTCAAAGAGATTTAAGTGACTGGTCTAGGTATTATTAATTATTAATATCCACATATATTAAGTGTCTCAGGCAAGATTCAAACTCAGGTCTTTCTAACTTTATCCACTGTGCCACCCACATGACTCAAAATAAAACTTGGAAATAATGGAATCAAAAGGCTTGCAGATGTCCTTCCTTGGAAAGTGTCTCTGAGCGCCTTCTACCAATTAGGTTCCCTAGCAGAAGACAAGCCTCACAGGAGAAGGGACTATTTTCCATTTCGTCTTTGTCTCACAAGCACTTTGCTCATAGGGCTACCTATGTACATTGTTGTTGTTTAGTCATTTCAGTTCTGTCTGACTTTTCACAACTTCATTTGGGATTTTCTTGGCAAAGATACTATATTGGTTTGCCATTTCCTTCTCCAGCTCATTTTACAGATGAGGAAACTGAGTTAAACAGGATTAAGTGACTTGCCCATGGTCATACAACTAATAAATGTCTGAGGCTGGATTTGAACACAGGAAGATGAGTCTTCCTGATTCCAAGTCTGGTGCTTTATCCACTATGTCACCCTAGCTGCTCTATGCACATAGTAGGGGCTTAATAAATGTTTGTTGTATGAGATTGGCCATCTAGGTATTTGGTTATTTTTTTTAAAAGCTATTATCTCCATCACCCTTGAATATCGTTTCAGAAAGAAAAAATCTGCTCCAATCTTTAATTTTTATTAAAAAAGGTTCTTCATATCCATATCTAGAAAATATATTCTAATGACTTTTAAATATGACTTTATTCTATTTGTACAGCACTGTGAAAAAATTCTGCTACCTTAGTTTTCTCTTCATGTTTCATCAATTTGACCAGTACTCCAAATTGTGCCTATTAGCAAGAACTGCCAAGTAGAAAGTTATACAATAGATCTAACTAAATTGACTCTGAAAATGCTTCTAACACCAACAAATTTGTTTTCGCATCATTGAAAAAAAAATCTCAGCCTTCATAACAAATACTTTTCATGAAAATGTTTAGTGCAGTTTTTAAGATCTATTTTATAGCAATTGATCAACAAAACTCTAAACAACAAATGTTAGAATTAATTAAAATTGTAAAGGAATAAGGTATCTGGCTCAGTTGAATTTTCCAGTTAACTTACAAACTGAAGATCTTTTTCTGTCTCAAAGTTATTATTCAATTTCCTCTGCACATATTGTAGTGCTAGATGAAGTTTTGGGGATGGGAAGGAATGCATATACTACATGACAGGCCCTATGTATTCCTTTTTGGATTAAATTCCTAATACTGATCTATTTTCTTATCTTTTTTTTCTTCATTCTTCTAAAAAATAAGTACGGGGGAAAATTTTACATGTTATATAGGATTTCAGAGATAAATTCCATGGAGTTGCCTGAGACAGAGAAATGAAGTGATTTACTGGTGTTCTACAATTGGTAACGTTAGAAGATAGATTTGAGCCTAGACCTTCTAACTCTGAGCCATAACTATATCCATTAGGCTGCCATGTCACTAATTAGAATGATATCAAGAGAAAATAAAATCAGAAATGATTTCTTCATGTGTATCACACACACAAAAATATAAAATACCTTTTTGGTGAACAACGGGGTGGCAGAGGCGGTGACATGAGACTAGAAGCAGCGGTAATCAAGAGACTTGAGATTTAGTCCTGTTTTTTACTATTTGGGAAAGGTTCTTGACTTTTCTGGGGATTAGCTTCCATACCTACAAAATGAGGATTAAACCAAGTCCCAAAAGTCTCCTTCTGCCTCTAATGTTTTACGATTGCTAAACTAAGAGATGGATCGAATTTGATCCGATGTGATACTTCTAAGCCTGTGATCCTGAGTGGTCTCCTTTTCCCTTTGTTTAGTTAAGAGTGCTCCCCTGCACCTCTATCCCTTGTCACAGCAGGGGAGAGGAACGTGACCACAGGTCCAGAACTAGCGCGGACCTCCGAGGCCATCTAGTCCAACATTTTAAGGATGAGGAAACTGAAGCTAAGGAAAGTTAAGTGACGTGCCCAAGATCACAAAGGTAGTACTTGTCAGTGCCATGATTTGAAGCCAGGCGCAATGACACTGGAGTCAGGACTCTTTATCCCTGTACTACTTTGGAAGGAACTTGATCTTATCTCTCAATTACTTATGGTGTGACCTTTTATATTCAGGTCATTTATTCATTTTGAGTTTATTATAATATAAGATAGAGTAGTAAGTAGATATACAACTATATCATAAAATGTTGGTATAAACTCAATTTTTGCCGAATTGTTTTCTGTTTTTCTTAGCAATTCTTGTTAAAAAAAAAAAAAGGTGCTTTCCCCCCAGGAATTTAAAATCTTGAGTTTCTCAGACACTGGGCTACTATTTTTGATTGCTTCTGTTATTTGCTTATCTAATCTAATCCACAGCATGGTATTCAGAAAGATATGTTCTGGAACACTCTCTCTATCTTTCTGATTGCCACAGAGTCTGCCCAGTGCTTTCCTCCCCAGTGCTAGAGGGGATGACACAGTCATTAGGATTGCAAGCACTATTCTTTGTTCTGTATTACTGATGCTGTCTACTACGCTTCCAGACCAGTTAGAGGCTCCTAATGCATGGGATATCCTGAACAGGGTTCATTTCTCCAAAGTAAGGGAAAGGAACACAAAAAGGAAAAGAGACTATAACCTCCAGAGCTCTGAATGAGGGTCTAAACTATTTCTGCTGCCCACTAGGAAGTGCACCTCAAACATCAGTTATATAAGGAATAGCAAGTTGTACATAATAGATTTGCAGTTTCATGTATGATCTTTTTTTCTATTTTATTATGTTGTAGGAATGCTTGTTTTATTTCTTAAGTTCAAAATAAAATTTAAAAAATTAAAAAAAGAATAATAGTTCTTGGTTTAAAACATATAGTTTTGACTATATTATAAAACATGAGGGCTATGTTTTATTAAAGATTTTTTTTCTGAATTAATTGAAACAATCACGTGGAGTTTTTGTTCTTTGTTGTTAGTATGATGATTATAACTGTTTTCCTAATGAACCATTTTTGAATCCCTGGTAAGATTCTAACTGGGCCAGAGTGAATTATTTTCTACATATGTTCCTGTATTCTCCTTGATATTCCTCATCTACTTTTTTTTTTTTTAAACCTGTCTGGATAATTAGGCCAAACCATTTTGAGTAACTACAAATCTCATTTAGGGGGCTCTGCAATGTTCTAGGGCTTAATGCAATCAGCACAATGCTATCTGCAAACAGGAGAATCTGGAGGTTCCTACCATCTACAGGGAATACCTTGTCAATTGAGACTCTATGTGAGATAGCATCCATGACACTGGCAAATGCTTTTGTTGAGCATTTATCTTCCTCTTCTATATCATGATTGATATCTATAATCAAAGTCTCTGAACAAAGTTATTTCTTTTGTTATAACTTTCAGGGAATTATGTATAATTTTGACATGAACAAGAGACTACTTGCTGGAAAAGAATCCTCAGGTTAGTATTTTATTCTACTTAATAACTTTATAATAATCAACCAACAATGAACAGTGGGATTTGGCATTTTCTACAACTTTAATTGTGTATGACTATAAAGATGTGATTTTATATAGAATATAATTTGTAAAAGTCTACCTGTTTCTTTCTCATGTTGTTATCCAGCATGTCATCTATGGATACATAGATTATTCTGGAAAAAAAAAAGGGGTAAAGATGAGAAAGGCAACTACGTGATGCAGTGGGGTCCACTGCGAGGCTTGGAGTCAGGAAGACTCATCTTCCTGAGGTTAAACCCAGTTTCAGACACTTACTGGCTGTGTAACGTGGGGCAAGCCACTTAATCCCGTTTGCCTCCGCTTCCTCATCTGTAAAATGAGCTGGAGACGGAAATGACAAACCACTCCAGTATCTTTGCCAAGAAGAGTCAGATATGACTGAAACAACTGAAAACAACAACCAAGATGGGAAAATAGGCGTGTGAAATAAGGATCATAGGATCATTTCTCTAAAAGGGACCTTGCAGGGTACCTATTCCAGTCCCCTCATTTTACAGGTAATATAGAAGAGGCTCAGAAAGGTTGTTATCAACACAAGGTCACAGAGAGAGTAAGCATCAGAGGCAGGATCTCAATGAAGGTCTTCTGCTCCCAGAGCCAGTGATCTTACCACTGTAGCATGCTATCTTCATTATCGCCATTGTCAGACACTTTTGGGGAAATAATAATGATAATGATGATGATGATGATGATGATGGATATCCAAGATATTTTTCAAGTACCATCTCTCTTTCATAGACCTTGGGAGTCAATCCCTCAAAGCCTTCAAAGCTCCAGCGTAGACTTCCTTTGTATATTGGTCAGTTCCTCTTGCTCTTTTCATTTTTGCTTTCTCAGTGCCATTTGTTCTTCCTCATACAGCATCAGGAACTGTGGGGTTGATGCAGTGTCTCCACTGTTCCAGATGGTGAAAAGAGTTTATTATAAAAATCTTTGCAGGTCTTTATTTCTTTTCTGGTTGTTTTCCTCCATCCAGTTTCATCCTTAAATGCTCTTGAAATGACTTGTAGTTGGAACTTTATCAACCATTCTTTAAATTTGTTTTTTCTTCCATTGGATCTCATCATTTTATGAGGCAAAAATTCTTATAAGATTACAACATCTTCCTATGTAAGATTTTATAAATGAATTTATATTCTAAACCACTATTATACTTAAGTTCCTGGTCTTTCTACTTGACAAGGAGATCACATTATTTCATGTCTGAGGCAATTTCTACATTCTTTTGACCTCTTCATTACGGCCATGAGTTAAGGTTATTTAGTAAATGATGACAGTCAGTGTCAATGTCTATTCTTTTTTTAAATTTCTTACTTTCCCGCAACAATAGCTTGTTTTGGAGCTGCCTCATTTGCACACCACATCAAGTTCTCATTTGCATTGTTTCTTCCAATTTAGCATTGCTTTTTATCTTTGCTCTAACACGTTGGTAGTCTGACTACACACAGCTGATTTGGAAATGACTCCCTCATCAGTAACCAGTACTTTCCTGTCTGTTCAAATGCAGCTCATTTAAATTTTTGTGATATTATTTGGTACTTATCATATCTAGCACCTCCTGATTGTTTTCTCAAAGAAAATGTTCCTAATACATGAATATAAATCTTCTGTGTAGTTTGTAGCTCGTGTTCTCTTTTGTTTCTTACTTCTGAACCATATCTGCCAACATGTTTTCTTTGCCTCCCCCCCCCTCTTTGCCCACATATATATAGAAGTCACCAGGAGCAAAGTAGTAAAATTTATTTTGGAGGATCTTGTTAAGTTCCTCATAGCACTTCTCTTAGCTCCTCATCTTGTGTAACAAATGTTGGTACCCAAGTTCCAATTATTTTCATGGCTATGTTTTTTTTGGTAAATATTTACCATGAGTACTTGTAATTCAAAGTGATAACGTGTCTGGTGAAATGATATTTTTTGTTGCCTTTGTACACACAATAAGACCAACTTCACTAATTCCTTATTTGTTTCTATAAGAAGAATCTATGATAGATCCTTCTACTTAGTTACAACTTTTGTCCTCTGGTCTTATCTATAGTGAGAATGTTAAGATTGATATGATTCAGTTTCTCCAGCAGTATGTTCATTAGCCAAGCATTTCATATGTTACATGTTAACAGTTAAGCTAGTGTTTATAGATAATATACTGTCTACAGTGTGCTTCTTAGCATTCTCTGTCCCTTTTCAACTCTCCTACTATTCTTACAGAAGTGAAAGGGAGACCTTGGACTGAAGGCCATTTTGAATTTTGTTTTTTTGGATTATGATTTGCCATGGCCAAAGAATCCATTATCATATGTGTTTATATATTTCATATATATATATGTATATACATGTATTCCACATATATATGAAACAGTTTTTTTAGAAGATCTTAAAGATTGTGAGAAAAAATGATCTATCAAATCCCAGTTTATATCAAGGAACTGAACTAAATAAACTTGTAAGATTTCTTCCAGTTCTACAAAACATTTTCCTAAGAAGTTTCAGGGATATGAAGACAAAGACAGCTTCATGAAAACTAAGAATGGGAGCTTTTTGCCTTCTCTTTTCCTAAAATACTGTATATGTGGCTATATAATGAATTATATTCGAGGTTTGTTTTAGTCACCTAAATGGATTGTCAGCTTTGGGCAGAATATCCATTTAAGAGCTTCCAAAATTATTGAATCTTGTTTAGAGGCCAAGAACATGAAACCATTGATGAGAGGATTCTCAATTTCAGTCACTTACTTTAGCACATTTTTATCTATTGTTTTGACTGAAATACCCTAAGGGATGTTTTACTTGCATGTGCTTCTGTGTTCAAAAAGAAAATTACTTTAAGAAAACTGATGGATAGAAGATTTCTATCCATTTTGTAGGTACATGGAAAACTATTTCTACTATCTAGTAAATAAGAACAAAACTAATACCCCTAAGACTCATGAGAAATTAATAAAACAGATTCCCCCAAATATTAGATCCAAATGATATTAAATAATCCTTTCATTGAAGATGTTAGTCACAATGCAGAAAAAAAATGCCAACAACCCTGAAAACACATTGAGATTCCTTTCTTAACACCTTTATCTAAGCAACATCAGTTTTTTTCTTGGGCTTTATATAATGTTTTGAATTAGATGACTTTGAGAGTTAATTACCATGGATTTCTACTGAAGTGGCTCTTTAAATATCAGAATAACAGGAAATTCTATTACATGTCAGTCAACTTGGAAAACTAGCTTTTCATTTCCTGTTTTTCTTTCTTGCACATTTCTCTATTTTTCTCTCACTTGTGGTGTTTCAATCCTTAAAAACAAAGGGGTTGATGGTGGTTCAGATGAGGATGTGGGGCTTTAGTAACAAACCTAGCAACTGCCAGCCCTTTTGCTTAAACAAACTCTTTTGATGCCAAAAAATCCTGCCTTTCTACAGAATTGGGCAAACAGAACAAACCAGTTGATAGAACACCAAATATATATTTGTTAAGATTGGAAAAGAATAAAAAATCCCTAAAGACATGTTATAAATATACACTACTAAGGATGTGAACTTAGAAAGCTTCTAAGTCTATCTAAACTTTTTTTTCCCAAATTTATTGCTACTTCCTTTCTAGAACTTGCTAACTTCCCACTTATTGTTTATGAGTTAGTGGCATCATGGTATTTGTAGCTCCCACTTCAAAATCTAAGTCTGGACCAGGAAAATGTCTAATGATCTACAGTCTTCTTGGTCCATGCATCATAGAATGCACATTCCATTGGCTAGGCCGGAATATGCTGCCTTTCCTAGAAACACTGATTAGCCTGCCTTTGGATTCAATGAAATTAAAGTCAATTATCCATTAATCAGGGGTTAAATCACCAGTAGAAGCTTTAAAAAAAAAGATCCAGGCTATTTGCTGACAAGACAGATGACAGATGATAGCTGTTTAAAACTTACATTTTCTGTTTTTGTGATCTGTCCAAGTAATTTCTAACTTTTGCCTTGTTTAAGAGATTTGGATATAAATCATTTCCAGAAAGGTCTAAGTTATAGCAATATGTGGATTCAGAGTGCCTGAAAAGTAATTTCTGACAATGACAGATACACAGAAAGTGACATGCTTTGGGCGAACTTGAGAGTATTACCCCAAATTAAAGTGTGCCTTTGAAACCTCTTGGTTGGAGGCAGTATAGGTTTTCTGAGGTTAAGAGCTTAGTATCTCTTGGAACAGGGAAAGGACATCTGAGATCAGTACCAGGAACTTGTCTCCCCATATGATCACAGAGGAATGTTGCTGAGGTTCCAGCTACATGATACTGTGAAATAAATGACCTAGCACTCAGCAAACAACTTTACTTAGCTTCAAAGCAAGTATATCTTTCCTCTGTAAATAAAACTATTGTCAATTCTCTATAATTTTCTGTCTTTGAACATTGCAAGTATTTGAAGCTGAAATAAAACATTTGGTTAAAAATTGAATAAAACTATGCTAATTAGTTATGAAGGGTTTGTGGTTTTGTTTTTTAGGTCAAAATTCTGTTTCTTTGCCTAGCCATTAGGAGGTCACTAACCAGTCCCCAAAGGCAACATGACACTGCACTACAAGGTAAGGTGACAAAAGACAACATTATCTAACCGCCACATTAAAGAAGAGCAATTTCTATAATGGAATTGCTAAGGTATTAATGACATAAGGCCACTAATGGGCTTTTCTTGTACACATAGACTGAGAAATAGAGATTCCAGTATCTGGGGATAGCCTAATAAATAAAAAGAATTGTCCCTGGGTATGAGATGACAGTTTTTCACATTGAACAACTGCTTAAAATACTGAAGATATACAAGAAAATACTGAATACAAGCCATATAAAAAGCATCCACATCCACAATGAAGTAATTATTCTTCCCGGTACAGTGTTTTAAGAATAACACTAGAGATAATGAATCATAAAGAAAATAAGTATTTCACATACAGGGATGATTTCACAAGTGACCTACATGCTGTGATTTGAGGGGGTACTAGGCAGGTCCCTAGTCTTAAATATCAACAATACCACCTGCAATCATTACATTTTTATTCTTTTTAATCTTAAAGGTTTTTTTTTTTAATCCTTAGGCGTGCCTCTATTATTATGTTAAGACAGCTTGGTGATGCTAAGTTTTACCAGATAACACCTGATTGGACAGTCAGTTAAGAGCAAGGAGTTTTGGGGAATGGGACACAAGTAAAGGGGTAAAAAAGGAGGGACAAGAGAACCAAAGACTAACTTCACCTACTAACATTTCTGCCTAGGTTTGCCCATGAAAAAATTTACATTGAGATATCCTTAGAAAAAATACCTTTAAAAGTATTATTGCTACAGTTAATATGATCATAGAAAATGCATTTTCCCATAATGCTGTGGGTCTAAGGAACACAGTTAATTTCAGCAGAGTAGGGCTTCCTAATGGAGAAAGACAAGACATGCTAGGGAACATCAACGTGTAGGTTATGTCAGCTGGTGGCAGTACTTCTTGTTGGTTCAGCACCAAAAGTCCCTGAGAAAACCAGGTACTACAGAAGTCTCAGTCCTCTGGCTATGCTGGATAGATTGATGTGTGATTTATCTAGGACTAAAGTGGATATAAATGCAGACTAGGCAAGTACATGTTGAAACAAACAAGTCAAACAAAGAAGGCAAGCCAAAAGGGAGGAGGTAGACACTGCCTTCATTGAAGCTTCCAACTCACATTCTTATTGATGTGAGTTTTATTACATGCTAACAGGAGTCAGAGGCCATTCTCATTTCTGTACTTGATTTGATTAGTGATTTGATTAACTAACTATTGCTCCTGAATGGAGTCCTAAGCTCAACTTGAAGCAATGGCACATTTCATTTTCTATTATCTCTCACATTTTATATTTGTAGCATACTTATACCGCTGAAAGCATATTCATGTCTATTATCTCATTTAATTTTTGTGGTATTTCATGCAAAAATTCTTACTAACCCTCCTCACCCCTTCCATGTTCTCTATGATCCAGAGACACTAGCCTCTTTGTTCTTCACACGTAACAGCCCCTTTCCCAACTCCTCGCATGCCTGAACCTCTCTTCTACCTCATCTTTACTTCCTGGATTTCTTGGCTTCCTTCAGTTCTCAGATAAAATCCTATCTTCTATAAGAAAACCTTCTAGGTCCTCCTTAATCTTAGTGCCTTCCCTCTAAGATATCTCCAATTTATCCTATATCTATTTTGTTTACATATTGTCATTTGCATATTATCTCATCTATTAGACTATGAGCTCCTTTGGAGCAGAGACTGTTTTTTTGTTTGTTTGTTTTGCCTCTCTTTGTATCTCTGGCACTTAGCACCATGACTGGCACACAGTAGGTGCTTAATAAATTCCTATTGCTTTGACTTGATTTGAACATCCCTGGAAAAGTGTGAAATGTGAAATAATGAGAAAGCTAAAGCACATTTACATAATACTTTAAGATATTCCTTACAACAAATACTTTGAGATAGTCTTTACAACAAACCTGTGATATAGGCATTGTAAATGATATTATCTTCATTTCACAGGTGAGGAAATCAAGGGAAACAGTGGTTAAGTGATTTGCCCAAGATGACACAACTAGTAAGAGGCAAAGTCACAACTATCAATCAAGTTTCCTAACTCCTAGCCCTGTGTTTATTTCCCCTCAACAAGTAGTCTATTTTTCTCCCATATCTTGATGTGAACAAAAACTATGTTATCTTATACTTACATTGCTACAATTTTTTTTATCATCTGTAGCATGTAAATTTTATCATCTGTAGCATGTAAATTCCTACCATAGGAACTAAACCTAAGACATAAGTTTTTTACCCCACTTTTTTGTTTATTTATTTAATTTCATTTCTGTATTTTGTTTATTTATTCACTTCCATAAGATTTTTGAGTTCTAAATTTTTCCCCCTACCTCTCCATGCCCCTCCCCAAGACAGCATGCAATCTTATGTAGGCTACACATATACATTCATATTAAACTTATTTTCACATTAGTCATGTTGCAAAGAAGAATTAGAACCAATGGGAGAAACCACAAGAAAGAAGAAACAAACAAACAAAAAAGAGCAAATAGTATGCTTCAATCTGCATTCAGACTCCATAGTTCTTTTTCTGGATGTAGATAGCATTTTCCATCATGAGTCTTTTGGAGTTGTCTTAGATCCTTGCATTGCTGAAAAAAGCCAAGTCTATCAGAGTTACTCATTGCACAATGTTGCTGTTATGTGTTCAATGTTCTCCTGGTTTTGCTCACTTCACTTAGCATCAATTCATGTAAGTCTTTTCTAGGTTTTTCTGAAATCCACCTGCTCATCATTTTTTATGGAACAATAGTATTCCATTACATTCATATATCATAACTTGTTCATCCATTCTCCAATTGATAGACATCCCCTCAATTTCCAATTCTTTGCCACCACAAAAAGAGCTGCTATAAATATTTTTGTACATGTGGGTCCTTTTCCCTTCTTTATGATCTCTTTGGGATATAGACCTAGCAGTGGTGTTGCTGGATCAAACAGTATGCATAGTTTGATAGCCCTTTGGGCATAGTTCCAAATTGCTCTCCAGAATGGTTGGATTAGTTCAGAATTCTACCAACAATGCATTAGTGTCCCAATTTTCCCACATCTCCTCCAACATTTATCAATTTCTTGTTTATGTGTCATGTTAGCCAATCTGACAGGTATGATGTGGTACCTCAGAGTTGTTTTGATTCGCATTTCTCTAATCAATAGTGATTTACAGCATTTTTCATATGACTATAGATAGCTTTAATTTCTTCATCTGAAAACTGCCTGTTCATATCCTTTGACCATTTATCAATTGGAGAATAACTTGTATTCTTATAAATTTGACTCAGTTCTCTATATATTTTAGAAATAAAGCCTTTATCAGAGACACTGGCTATAAAAGTTGATTCCCAGCGTTCTGCTTCACTTCTAATCTTAGTTGCATTGGCTTTGTTTGTGCAAAAACTTTTAAATGTAATGTAATCAAAATTATCCATTTTGCATTTCATAATGTTCCCTATTTCTTGTTTGGTCATAAATTCTTCCATTCTCCATAGATCTGACAGGTAAACTACTCCTTGCTCTCCTAATTTGCTTATAGTATCAGCCTTTATATATAAATTGTGTGCCCATCTTGACATTATCTCAGTATATGGTGTAAGATGTTGGTCTATGCCTACTTTCTGTCATACTATTTTCCAGTTTTCCCAGCAGTTTTTGTTAAATAATAAGTTCTTATTTGAGAAGCTGGTGTCTTTGGATTTATCAAACAGTAAATTACTATAGTCATTGATTACTGTATCATGTGTACTTAACCTATTCCACTGATCCACTACTCTATTTCTTAGCCAATACCAAATAGTTTTGATGATTGCTGCTCTATAATACAATTTAAGATCTGGTATGGCTAGGTCACCTTCCCTAGCATTTCTTTTCATTAATTTCCTTGATATTCTAGACTTAATTCCCTTGATATTCTGGATGACATAAGTTCTAAGAAAGGATCAATATCATCTTTATATCTGAGCCAGTATTTATGCTTTAATATTCAGTATGCTCTACTAATAAGAAAAATAGCCTCTGTACCCTATGACCTTTACTGTTTCTTTCTTTCTTTCTTTCTTTCTTTTTGCAATTATGTCTTTGGATAGTTTATTGAACAAAGGGCCATTTTCAGAAATACAACAGTAATTACATTTGTTGAAGAAAGATTACATAATTTAGAATTATATTCACTAGTAATTTAGGAATGAAATTTTTTGAGTATACATGGAGTAGTTTGGGGAAGAAGTGTCTGTCAGATAGAAAGTATAAGTATACAAGTCCAGTCATATTATGTGACTATAAAGTAATGATCTACCTACCTACTTAACAGAGATTATATTCCTTATGTTGTTAGAAATACCTTGTATGATATCCATATTTAAATAAAGTTTTACAACACATTCAGTTTGCTACAGTTATACATAAGACAAAAGTTACATCTAACGGAGGAATCAGACATTGTTCAAGACATTTATGTGCACTTCATTCAATATGTTTTTTAGTGCTTCCCCCTCTTTCTCTATTACTGTTTCTTTCATAGGTGTATTAATGCCTAATATACCTAGAAATAAAGGTAAATTCTTCCACAGTGATCTTTGTTCTAGAAATCTTAGCTTGTTTGAGGGGAATTTAAAAGCAAATTCAAGAGATAATGATTTTTTCTTGTTTGGCTCAGCCTCCAAACAGTCAGCCACAAGCAGAAAAGTCCATGCAATGAAGACCTAAAGGCCTAAGAAAATTGACTATACAACATACTAGTACATTGGAATTGTTCCAAAGCTCAAATCCAACCTTATTATTGGGATAGGATATATAAAAGTACATTTAAGAAAAGGCAGTCACTATTCTGTCTCTGTTAACTTTAAAGCAATGAATCTGTACATAGCATAGTCAGTAATTCCATTCTTTCCCCTTCTTACATAAAACATATGACAATCCATTGTTTTGTCATTCACAAAAATAAATAAATAAGTAATGCTGTGTTATGCCATTGAAAGGGATTCACATGACTACTTCCAGCATATTCCTACGGTAATCTATCACACATTGGAAACACATATAACATTAAATACTGGACTACATTATCTCTGAAGTTTTTTTTCCAGCTCCAAATCCTATATACTCTTTCCTGGCTTCCTGAAACCATCCAGAGACTAAAAGCTGTGAAATGGCATGGCAGTGTTCACAAAGCAATGTGCTTTTGTAAGAATCAGCTGTCCTTTCCAAAAGTAACAGCAATATTTTAACTTAAAAATAGACTTTTCATTTTATATGACAGCAAAGGCAGAATCTATGTGCCAGCTCATAAATCTTCATAAATCACTCATTGGGCCAAGACCTCTTCCTAAGCAGCTCAGGGAGAAAACTCTTTCATTATGTAATAGCAAGTCTAGCTTAAATGGTGACATAATAGTCTCATTGGTGGTACATGGTTGGTTTCCAAAGGTCTGGTCTAGCTTCTGATGTTTATACCAAATTTTAAGTGTGCTACTGGCTATACTCAAGTAGCTTTAGACAGAAGTCACATTAGTCCTGAAACGGAACAGCTGCCAGAGATAACACATACTATGTGGCATGCTACATGCCACAATGTAACCCAGCTATTTGAATAGCATCACACGCAGCAAGGACTCCAGTGAGGCAATTAGGTGATGCTCTGCAGCTCTCCAAGTAAAGAACAATTAATGAGATCCATCAACTATCAGCTCAGCTCATATACAGGAGAAACTCACAACAACATAGCTTGGTTTTACATGAATTACATGCCCTCTGAAATAACAATATATAACTAAAAAACCACATATAAAATAACCAGATATAAAATGACAATCCCTTAAGGCATATATGTCTCCTTATACCAGCATCATGGATAGATTCCACAGATTCTATCAGGTCATAAGCATATTTTATAAGTTAAGTGGAAACATGCACTTTAATTTAGAAGAAACTAAAACCAAACAGCCTTCTTTTGAGTTAGACACATGCCAGTCCACATTAAAGCATGAAAAGGCTTTGGAAATTGCATACAATGTTTTCACATGGGAATTCTCGCTAAAAAGAAACAAGCGTAGGTTAAAATAAATTCACTTAAATTAAGCAAATATGTATTAAATTTTCGATTTGTGGAGAGTATTTTCTAAGGAAGATACAAAACAAAGAAATGGTGCCTGCTCTCGTGAAACCTATGGTCTAATACAAGGATAGGACATATTCACAAATAACATTACTACAAAATACCACATGAGAAGTACATTACAGACATTCAAAACCAAGTGCTACACAAGGTCCAAGAGGAAAATGTTACTATGGGCTTGAGGATCAGGGAAGTTTTCAAAGGAGGTGGTAATGGAGTTGGGTTGGATTTTAAGGGATAGGTAGGAATTCAACAAGTGTAACAGCTGGTAGAATTTTTTTTTCAATGTTACACTTAACTACAATTTCACTCTTCATTGGTCAGGCAGGGCTGCTCTGAATTCCTTTTAACTGAATGCACATTGCTGTAATAGTGGAAGAAGTTTGGGATCACATCTGAAGGGCAACAGAGCTGGAGGATGTACTTTCCTCTCAGCTTCCTCCTCTCAGAGTCCAGCAATACATTCACCTTCACTGACTACTTCCAAACACCATCCTGCTTCACAGAACAGAGGAAAGAGCAAATGAACATCTGACAAGTGACAACAGATGTGGCCTTCCTGTTATCATTTGTGAAGTGAGGATGCTAAATAATCTCTGTTATTCCAGATCTAAATCTGATTCCAAATATGCAACACACAAAGATACTCAGAGCATCATCTTGCCATTACCTGCAAATGCTCCACTTCCATATTTATGAACTCTGAAGTTTCCCTACCCTAAACCTTTTTTTCATCCCCACCATGACCTTCAATCCCTCAATTGGGACTTCCTCAGGACATTATGCCCACATTGGTTATATCCTCCTTCCTTCCTCTAAGTGAATCAGTTCAACTCTACGCTGTCCTCTTTTCTTGAATGTCTTGTTTCTTTTTCTTATCAATGATTTTACCCTGCCAAGCCTCAGTCCTAGATTACTCCCAGAATCTTCTGTCTTTACTCCTACACAAGTGCTGCCAAAGGAAGCTGGGGAAGATCACAAAAGGATGCTGGCTGGATCCATTACAAATTTGTTCCTTAATCTCAACTGGGCTCACATTACAACAAGGTAATCCCTTTACATCTCACAGTCTTATTGCAGCAGCTCTTCCAAATCTTTTCATGCCTCCCATAGTTATTCCTCCCTGAGTCTCTCAGCTGAAAATCATAACTCATATATGTCATTGAAAAAAACTGAAGTCATTCACAGAGAACTTCTCCCCTCTTTTTCAACACACATCTCTCAGATGTCTCTGGTCAATATCTCCTCCCTCACCCATCTCAAAGTATGAGGAGGCCCTTCTCCTTGCCAAGGCCCTCCACATCCACAAGTGCTTTGATTCTATCCTTTCTCCAGTATATTACCCCCTCTATCATCCCCACTCTCCCTTATCTTCAAACTCTCCTTGCTTCCTGCTACTTTCCTATTGCCTACAAACATGCCCAATGTCTTCCCCATCTTCAAAAGACCCTCATCTGATTATCTAGCCTCACTACCATTCCATCTCTCCTGTCTTTTGTGGTTAAATTCCTTGAGAAGACCATCTATTACAGGTAACTCTACTCCCTTTCCTCTCTCTTCATTCTCTTATAAACTCTCTACAATCTGACTTCTGACCTCATCATTCAACCAAAATGGCTCTCTCTCAAGTTGTTTACAATCTCCTAATTGCAAGATCTAGTGGTCTTTTCTCAATCTTCACCCTTTTTGATATCTCTGAAACTTTACTGTCTATCAAAACCTTACTGTCAATCACCCTCTTCTCCTTGATACTCCCTTATCAGTAGGTTTTTTTTAAAAACAATTTTATTTTCAGTTCTGAATCTCCCTAGTTCCTTTCCCTCCCCACCTATTGGAAAGGCAAGAAAAACAAAACCCATTATTCATGTCTGTAATCATGCAAAACAAATTCCTATTTTAGCAATGTCAAAAAAATAAAGAAAAATAAAGAGAAGGAAATATGCTTCAATTTGTACTCTGAGTCCATTAGCACTCTGTCTGGAGGTAGAGAGTGTGTTCATCATGAGTCATTTGGCATTGTGATTAGTCATCGTGTTGATCAGAGTTACTAAGTCTTTCAAAGTTGATTGTCTTTATAATATTCCTATGATGGTATCAATTGTTCTGGTTCTGCTCACTTGACTTTGCATTAATTCATGCAAGTTTTCCCAGGCTTTCAGAAACTATGCCATTCATCACTTTCTACAGAATAATATTTCATCACCTTCACATACCATAACTTGTTCATCCATTCTCCAATTAATGGGTATTACTTCAGTTTCCAATTCTTTGTTACTACCAAAAAAAAAAAAAAGGCTGCTATAAACATTTTTGTACATATGGGCCCTTTTCCTCTTCCTTTGATCTCTTTGGGGAAAGGACCTGTACTTAGTGGTACTGTTGGATCAAAGGGTATGCAGAGTCCAAGAGCTTTATGACCATTATTTCAAATTGCTTTCCAGAATGGTTGAATTAGGAGTAGCTAGTATAGTATAGTTTAAGATCTGGTACTGCTAGGTTGACTTCCTTTCTATTTTTTTTTCATTGATTCCCTTGATATTCTTGACCTTTTGCTTCCAGATAAATTTTAATTTTTTCCCTAGCTCTATAAAATAATTCTTCATAGTTTGATTGGCATGGTAATGAATAAGTAAATTAATTTAGTTAGTATTATCATTTTTATTACATTGGCTCAGCCTATCCATCAGCAATTAATATTTCTCCAGTTATTTAGATCTGTCTTTTATTTCTGTGAAGGGTGTTATATAATTGTATTCATATTGTTCCTTGGTGTGTCTTGGCAGGTAGACTTCCAACTATTTCATATTATCCACATAGTTATTCCAAATAGAATCTCACTTTCATCTCTTTCCGCTGGATTTCATTGGTAATATACAGAAATATGTCATTGGTCTGATGTGGTGATGGGACCTGGACTCCTAAAAGGAAAAGACCTCGTTTTTGAAAGCAACCCAGTCCCTGAGTTTTTCCATACATTTCAGCAGCCCAGATCACTGGAGCCTCTCTGCCTAAGGCAACTGGCCCACCCCAGCCCACCTAGATTACCTAGTTAGCTTAAGTGAGATTCCTTTCACTGTTGCATTTGGCCCACTCCAAAACTACTTGCATATACTACCACTCCTTAATCCCATCTAAATCACCTAAGTAGCCTGCTTTATAGACCTTTCACTGTTTGGGCCTGGCCTACCCCAGACTACTTACCACTCCTAAATCCCATCCAGATCCTTTCACTGTCCTTTTTGTATATAAGCATCAGTCTCACTCCCAGTAAGTTGTAGGTTCACTAGGACCCCTGCCCGTTCCTATTGGTATTACAATAAACTTTGCCACTGACTGGAAGATGGTTCGAGTGTGTGAATTCATTCCAGGCAGACACTACCCTGTACCCTAACATTTAGGGGTTCCCAGCAACCCCAAACTGAATTAGGCCCGCTTCCAGAATGAAGGAAAAACAACAAGGGTTCTGTATTAAATTTATACACAGAGAGGACTTCCAGAGCAGGTGTTGTAAGTTAAACCTTGTCACAAATACTTCTTAAATGTGTGCCTCACTGCAATTATGGTGGTCTAAGTTTAAGCTTACTCCTCCCATGGAGGTTGTATTTGTGGGATGGAGTTAACTAGGTTCTTAGAAGAATGTTATATATTAACTGTCATATTATCTGAGAGTAGTAGTCACTGCTGTCATTGTCATTGTCATCTTCTTTTTCTTCTATTTAATTACCCTTTTTTCCCCAAAAAAACTGGAACAATTCGCTTATGGTCCTGTGTGGTTTTCATTTTTGATTTCTTGAAATACGGCTGTGAAAGGACAAGCTTTTAAAAGCCCATTGTGTTTTAAATGAAGCTATTTGGCTCCATCTTAAAACCCAAATCACTGGCTTTCATTGAATGGTCAATAACAATCCCAATCCAAGCCTAGGTGGCTCACTGTTTAGATTTTGAGAGGTTAGAATGAGTGTAAATAGCAATTGTTTTCTGTTCAGACCAGAAACTCTGAGTCTTCCTCTCTCAGATTGATATCTTGGTGATGGTAAACTCAGCCATCTTTTGTCTACTCTTACCCAGCCCTTAGTCATTGAATTGGTGTGGCCTCACACAAACTGAGACCTGAGAAAGACCTTAATTTAGGAAGGCCAAGGTCACTCAACGCATCCTGGGCCGTCACCAATTGTCATGATCTTTGTCTTGCCACTGGACTCTGAAGACTCTGAAGGAGAGAGTGAGGCTGCTGACTGTGTAGCAGTGTATGCAATTCACAAGCAATTCAAGACATCTCCTTCATGATGTCATTAGTCCTTTTTGAGAATGAAGGAGAAACAACAAAAAAAAGAATGATTTGTGTGGGTTTATTTTATATCCTATAATAACTTTGCTGACATTTCTAATTGTTTCAATTAGGTTTGGTTTTGTTTTTGTTTTTGTTTTTTAAACTCTCTAGGTTCTCTAAACCATCATGTCATCTACAAAAAGTGAGTTTTCTTTCCTCTGTGCCTATGCTTATTCCTTCAATTTCTTTTTTATGTCTTAGTTATAGCTAGCATTTCTAGTACAATATTAAATAGTAATGGTGATAATGAGAATGCTTCAGCCTGATCTTACAGGAAATCTTCTAGCTTATCTTCATTATAGATAATGCTTGTTCTTAGATTTATAAGGATAACTACTTATCATTTATGGGAAAACTCCAGTTATTGCTATGTTTGGTGTTTTAAAAAAAAACCAGAAATATATTTTTTTCAAAAGCCTTTTCCAAATATATTGAAATAACCATTATTTGTTTTGACGAAGTTATTAATGTTGCCAATTATGTTTATAGGTGTCCTATTATTTAACCAGCCCTTCATACCTGGTATAAATCATAGTGTATGATCTTTGTGACATATTGCTATAGTCTCCTTGTTTAAGGACCTTATTTAAGGTATTTGCATCAATATTTTTTAGGAAAATTGGCCAATAAGTTTCTTTCTCTATTTTTAACTCTCCTTGGTTTTACATATAAAAACCATATTTGTATCATGGAAGGAATTTAGTAAGAGACCTTATTCATCCATTTTTTCAAACAGCTTATGTAATACTGGAATTTATTATGCTGTAAATGTTTGGCAAAATTCACTTGTAAATCTATCTGGTTCTAGATTTTTGTTTTGGAGGGTAGGGCAGGGAGTTCATTTATAACTTGTTCAATTTCTTTTTCTAAGACTGAATTATTTAAATATTCTATTTCCTGTTCTGTTAATCTGGAAAATTTATATTTATAGTTATAGTAAATATTTATCCATTTCATTTATATTTTCAGTTTTATTGATATATAGCTGAATGAAATAGCTCCTAATAATTGGTTTCATTTCTTCTTTACCGGTTGTAAGTTTACCTTTCCATTTTTTTTATATTAGTAATTTGGTTTTCTTTTTTCCTTTTCTTAGTCAAATAAGCTGTTTTTTAAAAAATTAATTCATGGGTTTTTTTAACTTTCAATTTTGTTACTCTCTCCTTTGATTTTCAAGATTTGTATTTTGGTGTTTAATTAGGAGTTTTTAATTTTTTTTTTCTGGTTTTTTTTTTTTTAGCTACATATCCAGTTTGTTGATCTGTTTTTTTTTTATCTTTTATTGATGAAAGAATTTAAAAATATAAAATTTCCCCTAATTACTACTCCAGCTTCATCTCACACATTTTGGTATACTGAGTCATTGTTGCCATAATCTTCAATGAAATTATTGTTTTTATAATTTTATAATTTGTGTAAATTTATAATTTTATAACTTATAAAATTATAATTTCATAATTTGTTTTATAATTTGTTCACCTATTCTTTAGGATTATCTTCAGGATTAAGTTATTTAGTTTCCAATTAATTTTTTATCTTTGCATCAAAGGTCTTTGCTGAATATTATATTATATTATGGTCAATAAAATATGTATTTAATACTTATTTTTCTGCATTTGTTTGTGAGATTTTTATGCTCTAATACATGGTCAATTTTTGTCAATGTGCCATACACTGCTGAGAAATAGGTATAATCCTTTGTATGTTAATTTCCTATTCTCCAGAACACTGGTATATCTAACTTTTCTAAAATTCTGTTCAAGTTTTTAACTTCTTATTTTTTTTTGTTCAATATATCTAGGTCTGAGGGGGATAAATTGAAGTCCTCAATTATCAGCACTTTATTGTCTATTTCTTTCTATAACTCACCTAACTTTTCCCTTAAGAATTTAGATGCTATGTTATTTGGTGCATATATGTTTAATACTGATATTAATTCCTTGTCTATAGTACCTTTTAATAAAATGTAGTTTCCCTGCTTATCTCTTTTAATAAGATCAATTTTTATTTTTGTTTTGTGGGAGACCACAATTTCTATTTTTGCAATTTTTTTATTTCTGCTGAAGCATAACAGGTTCTGCTCTAGTCCTGTATTTTAACTCTGTGTGTATCTTTCTGTTTCAAGTGTATTTCTTGTAAACTACATATTGTTAGAGTCTGGCTTCTAATACATTTTGCTATCCTCTTCTTTTTTTATGGGTGAATTAATGCCATTCACATTCACAATTATGACTGCTAATTGTGTATTTCCCTATATCCTATTCTCTTATAGTTATTCTTTTTTCTCTACTCTCTCTTTAAGAGTCTATATTACTTCTGATCAATGCCCTCTTTTGTCTGCCCTTCCTTTTATCCACCCCCACCTCCCTTTTCCCTTAACTTATTTTCTTCCTATTTTCCTGTGGGAAGATATATTTCCGTGTTCAACTCTCTCTCTCTCTTCCTCTCACAAGACACTCCATCTCCCAAGTCCAGGAATTTTCACTGGCTGTCACCTATGCCTGGAATGTTTTCCTCTTCCTCTGGCTTCCTTCAAGTTCCAGCTAAAACCTTACCTTCTACAGAAAGCCGTTCCTGATTCCTCTTAATTCTAGTGCCTTCCCTTTGTTGATTATCTCCAATTTATTCTGTATGTAGCTTGTTTTTATATATTTGTTTTCATGTTGTCTCACCCATTAAACTGTGAGCTCCTTGAAAGCAGGGACTATCTTTTGCCTTTCTTAGCATTCACAGTGTTTTGCATTGTGCCTGGCACACATATGTGTAACTTAGAGAGGGTTCACATATCAATTATAGGTAGACCAATATCCTACATAAAGCAGAGAGAGTAATTTTCTATAATCCTGAGCTTCCCCAAAAGTTCTATGACTGGCACAGTATTAAGAATAGACTAGGGATTTGAATAAATGCTTATTTATGAATGAACAAAAAATAAATAAATAGGAGAGACATCAGTAACAGTAAGACAGTCAGAACATAATTTAAGGTTACAATATGGGCCAATCAAAATAAACATAGTATTATTATTTATCAGTCATCCTAGTCCATAGTACTCAGATGGGTAAACTGGGTATACCAAAGAAAACAATTATGTCGTTTATCATACTGTAGATGTTCCTTACTTTGTGCCTTCCAATTTCTGAATCAAATTTCACTTTGCTACTTTCTTCAGAGGACCATGAAAGATTAACTGCTGCTCCAGTCTAAATGAGCACCAAGAAGTGAAGAAAAATATCCTTCAACCAACCTGCTCTGTGAAGTAAGAAATCATGACAAGGATTTGACTTGGCAAATTAACCTTAGATCTCATCTTCATAGTAACTTCTTTGATATAAATTTAGGGGGCTGACAACCACTGGAGTCAGAGGTGAAGCAGGGGAGAGCTGTGAAGTGCTTATACATGTACAAAATAAAAATTCCAACGGGACTACCTCAACTCACAAACCAAACTGCTGACTGCTGGTACATATTTACCTACGCTCTCTTGCTAACCATTAAAGCTCTACAACTAACATTTTTTTTAAAAAAGCACATAATTTTAAATGGAATATAATTTTCAGAGATGTTCCTAGTATAAAAACACTAGGGCCTAGTAATAAATATACCAAGGAAAACTTCCTTCTAAGATATTATTGACTTTTACATTATTGCTTTTCTGCTTTGGTAATTGTAGAACAATGTGTTGGTTTCTACTCCTTAGTGATTTATTTTCGTGTAATACGGAACTAAATGGACTTGATAGACAGTCTTTTACAAAGACTTTTGTCATGGGAAATTCAATACTGCTTAGTCTTTCCTGACACGGTACATGTCCACTATGCTAATGAATTTCCTCTGTTGTGTGCTCTCATATAATGCTTTGTATTGCTTCCTTTTTTTCATAGATAATATGAACTAGATAATAATAGAACTAGATAATGATAATAGCTAACATTTATATAGCACTTAAAGTCTGCAAAGTACTTTAAAAATATTATTTCATCTTATCCTCACAACAACACTTGAGGTGGATATTATTATTACCCCTGTTATGCAGATGAGGAAACTGCAAGCAAATAAGAGTTTAAATTACTTGCCTAGAATCGCTTAGTATATGGTTGAGGTCTTCCTGACTTGAGGTCTAGCGCTCTATCCACTGGTGCACCACTTCACTAGACAATAAAGTCCTTGAGGGTAGGGACCATGCCTTACATCATCTCTTTTCCCATTGAGATTTATGTGGTAATTGGTACTTATGAGATACTCCAAAGTAATAAGAACCAACATTTATACACCACTTGAAAGTTTGTAAAACATTTTACGTATATTTAATAACTATTTATAGTCAACTTAAACATGTTGTACAGTAAAATAAAAAAAAAAACAACACCTTCAAATAAGGCATCAATTGAACACTATTTCCAGCCATGACTTCTGTGATACTGCACTCTTGGTTCCCCTCCTACCTATCTGCTTCTTTTCTCCCTTCTCTATGGCATTATTACCCTGTACTGTTCCCAAAAATATAGACATCCCCCAAGGAACTGTCCCGGGTCCTGTTCTCCTCTCTGTATTAGCTTGTTCCATGGCAATCTTCTAAGTTCCATGGGTTCAATCATCATCTTCAGGCAAAAGACTCAGAAATCTATCTGTATTTTACATTGAATATAGCTATGTTTTGGAGTATCTCCTGAGTGTGTGTGTGTGTGTGTGTGTGTTCCAATCCAAACCTCTTTCCTAAATCCTACTCTCATATTACAAACTACCTGAATAGAATAAATTAATCTAGAATAAAACACAAAGTTCTCAACATGATGTTTTAAGCTCCCCATAATTTAGTTTTCAGTTACATTCCTGGTCTTATTTTATATTATTCTCCTCCACACAGCAGGGAAGGAGAAGAGAAGGGAATATGTGTTTATATAGCATTTACTATGTACCAGGCACTATGCTAAGCACTTTACAGATATTATCTCATTTGATACTCACAACAACCTGTGAAGAAAGTGCTGTTGTTATCCCCATGTCATAGTTGAGGGAACTGAGGCAAGCAGAGGTTAGTCAGTTGCCTAAGGTCACACAGCTAGCTAGTTCCCCACCACTTGTAACTCTTACAATCCCTGCACAGCTCAGTTCTTGACATGAGATCCCTCCTCAGCCTCTCTTGAAATCATTTTTTTATCATATTGTGTATACTCTCTAGTTACTCTGTCCATGTTCATCTCTCCAACTTAAAAGATAAACTTCTTGATCACAGACTCTATTATACTTTTTTGACATTGTATCCCTGTTGCTGAGGCCATACAAGATACTTAATAAATACTTGTTTAAATGAGCTAGTGTTGGCACTACACAAACAACATCTCTTGACAAGTATAATCGTCATCTACAAGTAAGGAAATTACATGAGTTTAATTTATTGAAAATTATACACTGAACCAGCAGAGGCTATGGCAAGAACGTTTCCTACCATATAACTCTAGGAAGATTGTTTTGTCAACACTTTTATTCAGAATATGGATCAATATATGGCCATCAAAATGATTACCTGAAGACTTACTGTTAGTGCTAATCCTACAAACGGAAGGGAAAAAAAAAAACTTCACCACTCAATACATATTGATTGAGCGCTTACCAGGTTGTTCAACTCTGTACTAGGTGATATAGGAAATAAAAGACCTACTCTTACTCTAAGTCAGCTCACGGTGTGGAACAGAAAAGGAATGAAGAGCAAAAGACAAATCTGAAAAAAAAAAAAAACACTTTGAAGGAAGAAACAACAGTATTTGCCAAAAGGCAGTGTATATGTTTCTAAACCTCATGCTTACATCTTTCCAAATAAGGCACATTGTTTCTTGCAAATGTAAAAAGGCACATATCAAGTATCAGTCCTGCTGTTTGTATCCAATCCCACAATTAACCTATTGAGGCTATTTTAAAAATAGGCTAAAAAATGTGCAATGCACATGGAACAACTATACCTTGCTATTACTTTATCACATGTTAAATTTGGCAAATTTCATTGATTGAGTAAAATTAGCTATAACAATCATTGAATTTTGACCCTGTTCAGGAAAAATTATTATATTATTATGTAATATTATGCATTATTACATTAAAATAACAACACTGCAGTTCATTTCTTTTTAATAAGAAAATATTAGAAATAATTTAAATGAAATCACTAGAGGGCAGTAGAAATCAGATACAAATACAACTTAGTGCTTAGAGATTTGATTGTATAGTAATGTTCAATGATCTGTAGCTGTATTAAAGGGATTCCTAAAGTTGCTTATTACATACTTCAAAACATAGTGGTGTTTTAGCCCTTTCTTCCTCAAAGAGTACCACGAAACTACTGCTGCCCTACTGGTATTTTTATCACCCTTTGACTTATTTCTATATGTAACATTCTTTTCCTGTTTCTTTTTATATATTTTTCAGGAAATAAGTGAATGGCTGAAAATATATTGTAATGAAATTAATTCGAATTTGCTGTATAAAATGTTCCACCTTTTAAGTAATATTTTACCCATTAAGAAAGCCCTTCAGAAGAAAATTTTCTAATAAATGTAAGCCATTATCTTAATTTAGACATTGCTAGTAGCAACCGGCTATTACATAAAGGGGACTGCATGCAGA
This sequence comes from Vombatus ursinus, assembly GCF_900497805.2. Taxonomy (NCBI): domain Eukaryota; kingdom Metazoa; phylum Chordata; class Mammalia; order Diprotodontia; family Vombatidae; genus Vombatus; species Vombatus ursinus. The sequence goes on from NW_020954619.1 coordinate 21,404,383, forward strand.
TATAATCAGTAACAGTTTTGCTGAAAAAGGCTTACAGGGATTTTTTTTTAAGTAAAGGAAAAATACTTCTTTAATGATAAAAAAGACGCATGGAGGCTTTTTAAGATCTCAGTCACATTAGAGCACAAGTAGCTATTTCTAGCTCTGCTGATTTTTTGGTAGAAGAAAAGAAGGAAAAGATCAAGAAAAAAGTGTGGTTTCAAAGGCAAACAAAAGCCTTCTTTCTGTGAGTGGCTAAAGGAATGTCATTAGAGGGGTGAAATCCATGAGTTGAGAATTGAGCAAGCCTGAGTGCTTTTGAGACCAACAGAGCCAGAGATCTGCTGAAAGCCCAGGGAGGGAGACCAACCAATGTCAGAGCAGAATGGCCAACCTCTCCCCACAATCACTCCAACAAAGATCTAAGAAGAGCCCCAGAACAAGAAGTGACAGGGAAATTTAAGGAGAAAACACAGTGGATCCTTCTTCCACCTCAAGATAGCAAACTCTGCCCTGAAGCAAGTGACCAGGGCAGGAACTGTGCTGCAGCTCTGACGCTCTGAACTTGCAGAGGTGACAGAGGCTGAGGGCAGTAACTGCCTACTGGAGCACCACTGAAGGGTAAGTCCACTGTAGTACTGCCTAAACCCAAACTGGAATCTAGATCCTAGAAAATTTAGGACAATGATCAATCAGACTGAACCTTAGATAAGACTGCGTAGGGCCCTAAGCTGAAAAGTTTGAAGTTCCCCAGACTGAGCTGTCCCTTTGATCCTAGAAGAATATAGCATGTAATGCCAGGTGGAACATAGCAACAAGATTCCAAATAACACAGACCAAGGCCAAGCACTGCCTGACATTTCTATCAATCAAAACAGGCACTGTGCTAAGCACTGGAAATTAAAAAAAGAAAAAGAGGCAGAGACAGACCCTGCCCTCAAGGAGCTTACACTCTAAAGCAAGACACAACAAATACATATGCCTAGTCAATGACTAAGGGCTAGGTAAGAATCAAGACAAAAGATGGCCCAAATCACTGTCACAAAAATATTCTAGGAGGGGAAGATTCTCAGAATTTCTAGCTAAAATAGAAAAGAATTGCTATTTACACTCATCCTAAGCCATCAAAACCTTAACAGTGAGCCACAGAGGCTTGAGCTGCTATTATTAGGTATTCAATAAAAGCTAGAGTGATTTGGGTTTAAGGGCTACTCAAGTAGCTCCATATGAAATACAATAGGTTTTTTAAAGCCAGTTTTTTTCTGAGCTATATTCAAGAAATCATAGATGAAAACTACATAGGACAAAAGTGAATTGTCCCAGCTTTTCGAGGAATAAATTAAAAAAATTTAAAAATCTAAAATCTGGCATCTAGCCCCCAATCCCCCAAATAAGTGACCAAAAATTGTTGTTGTCATTCATCTTTCATTCTTGAAGAAGACTAATGACATTACAAGGATAATTCCTGACATGCACAAAAATTAGATTTAAATAAGGCAGAGCTGTGCAAAGTACTCAGTCTCACTCTCCTCTAGACTCATGAAATCCAGGGGCAAGACAAAACTCGTAACAACTGTCAATGGCCCAGGATGCAGTGGGTGACTTTGTCCTTTTTAAACTAAGGTTGATCCCAGGTCGCAGTTTGAGACTAAGACAGCTCCCAACCTTGAATGCTTCGGTGAGCTGTTCACCAAGGCACTAGGATCAATCATGACTATGGAAAGAAAATTCCTCTCTTTTTAATGATTGTAAAAGTAGGGCACTAGAAAGTATTTACCTAAAAAGTCACCTGGGGAAGTGAAGATTTCAGACCTTTACCTAAGCAGTTTATAGTGAAGAACATTCTCTATATACACTGTGCAGGAAGTTCTGTGTAGTATAAGTATTTTGAATTTAGGGTAGAAGAGTATTTAGAATTTTCTTTCCTATATGAAGGCAACTGTAAGTTTAAAATAAACAGCAGTTTAATGCTTCTGTGCTTCCCTAAATAGTTTAACAATAGTTAGACTTCAAAGGATAAGATATAATCAGTACTTGAATCTTTAGCCATTGTAGTGGAAGGAATATTTCTGAGTCCGCTTAGTAAAGGTAATCTAATCTATGAGAGTTTATATTCTTCTGGGTCAAATGAAGTTGGGAAAGAGATAAGAACCCTAATGGGAATGGGGAAAGGGACCACTTCTGATGAATATGTGAAATATTGCATTATAAATTCTACAATTTTAATCCAAGACAAAATGAAACAAGATAGGATAAGGCCAAGGTAGTGGGAGGTTGTGAACTACATAGTGAACTCAGGCTAGTTTGTTTCCTGCAATGTATGGGATGTCATGAGGGAGGTCTAAACTGTTAGTTCAAGCTTTGAGCAGTGCCCTATGGCAGCTCTTGCAGTGATTGAACTGTGCATGACTATTGCAGCCCCACCCTGAGAAGCAAATAATCTGAATAACCAAAATAACGTGGATAATTTTTGTACTGGAAATGACCAAACTAATAGGGAGTTAATAGCAAAAGCAAATAAGGAAATAGTAAGAGAGCATTAAGCTGCTCTTTAAATTCAAATTACCTGGGGAGCTGGAGGGGCTGGAGGGGCCGCAGCTGCTGCGAAGGTACATGCCTGACACAGACCTTGGCAGGAAGGGGGACCGGTGGTTGGCTGACACTATCATGAAGCCGGGGACAGGGGTTGGACTGGAAATCGTTTTCTCACTTAACGTTCTTCAAAAGAAGGATGTGGTCATTAGCCTTTGGTTCTGGCGTGGGATTGGGAATGGCTTACTCCAACTGTCAGCGTGATTTCCAGGCCCCGTATCTTCTGCATGGAAAATATGTGAAAGAGCAGTGACTTATGACTGAGAACATCCCAGTGGGAGGAAGAGAAATCATAGTTATTCCTCAGGAATACTGAAGTGCCCTGGAGTAAGCTGAAATTCTTCTCTAATAATGTTTTCAGTAAACGCTTAATACTCCAGCACGCTGTTTATGTATTTGAAACCAAGTCGGCTTCTTGTTTTGTATTTCTCTCTGGAAATTGCAAGAAGAAGGTCTTAGGAGAAATAAATTAAATGAAATAAATAAATTAAATGAAAATTTAAAAAAAAATAAAAAAAAAAAATTCAAGTTACCTGGCCTAGATGACCTACATCCTCAGGTCCTGAAAGAAATGGCCAATGTGACTGCGGAGACAGGGTCTGATATTTGTAAGATCGTGAAAGACAGGACAGGTGCGAGAAGGGCAAATGCTTCTATTTTTAAGAAAATGGAAGAGAACAATATACCGACTACAGGACAGTGAGTTTAACTTTGATTCAAGATGGTTGTCAAACATCTAGGAAGGAAAAGAGTGATTATGAAGAGTCAAAATGGCATTATCATGAACAGATTATGGTCAGACCCCTTCCGCCTCCGTCACCAGCTTTTGTGCTATGTTCAGGCTGGCAGCTCTGCACCATCCTCCAGAGGGCCATGAGGCAGCTGAACAGGAGAGGTGACTGGAGAAAGGTGTTATAACTGTTGAATTCCATCCATCCTGAGCATCTCCATGGGGATGGATGTCCATGTCCTTTAAGAACACCTGCAGTGAAACAGCTCCAGTGAAGGCACAATTATAGCCCTGTATTTAACAAAGCTGGTAATAGCTTGTCTTTAAATTCCATCTCTTAGTTTTCTATTTTGTTGTACTTTGGAGGAACACCAAGATACCATGAACAGCTCTAGCAACGATGAATTTAACTTCAATTTTCTTGATGAAGACTTTACTGCTAAGGATATTTTGAACCAGAAAGTTTCTTCTGATGATGATAAAGATGCCTTCTATGTTGCTGATGTTGGTGATATCCTAAAGAAACACCTGATGTGGTACAAAGCTCTTCCTCCAGTAACTCCTTTTTATGCTATTAAATATAATGAAAGCAAAGCTATAGTGAAGACACTTGCTGCTACAGGAGCAGAATTTGATTGTGCTGACAAGACTGATATACAATTAGTACAGGGTCTCGGGGTGCCTCCAGAGAGGATAATCTATGCAAATCCATGCAAACAAGTGCCACACATTAAGTACACTGCCAACAATCGAGAACAAATGATGACCTTTGAGAGTGCATTATGAATTAATGAAAGTTGCCAGGCCTCATCCAAAGGCAAAGTTGGTCTTGAGGATCGCCACTGATGACCCCAAAGCTGTTTATCGTCTAAGTGTTACATTTGGTGCTACTCTCAAAACTACTAGGCTACTCCCTGAGTGGGCAAAGGAACTGAATACTGATGTTATTGTAGTCAGTTTCCATGTAGAAAATGGTTGTGCTGATCCAGAAACCTTCTTCCAAGCAGTTTCTGATACCTGACGTGTCTTTGACATTGGGGTGGAGTTTAGTTTCAACAGATATCTTCTTGACATTGGTAGTGGCTTTCCTGGCTCTGAGGATGCAAAGCTTAAGTTTAAAGAGTTCTCAGGTGTAATTAATCCGACACTAGACAAATATTTCCCTCTGACTCTGGAATGAGAATCATAGCTGAACCAGGCAGATAGTATGTTGCATCAGTTTTCACTCTTAGAGTTAATATCAAAGCCAAAAAAAAAATAATTGTATTACAGGAACAGACAAATTCTGATGATAAAGATGAGGCAAATGACCAAATCTTTATGTACTATGTAAATGATGGAGTATATGGATCATTTAATTCTATCCTGTTTGATCATGCACAAGTGAAACCTATTCTACAAAAGAGACCCAAACCAGATGAGAAGTATAACTCTTCTAGCATAAGGGGACTACTATGTAATGGCCTTGAGTGGATTGTTGAATGCTATGATTTACCAGAAAAGCATGTGGGAGATTGGATGGTGTTTGAAAACATGGGTGATTATACTGTTGCTACTGCTTCTACTTTCAATGGATTCCAGAGACCCACCATTTATTATGTGATGTCTGGGCCAGCATGGCAATGTCTGTAACAAATCAAGAACCAAGGTTTTCGGGCAGAAATAGAGGATCAGGATATCAGCACTTGGTCACTGTCCTGTGCTTGGCAAAGTAGAATACCAATATCACTCAACAACTTGTACTTCAGATTATATTAATGTATAGATGCTATTAGTAGCTATTAATTGTAAGTTTAGCTTAAATTACAGCATTCTGGGGGACCATTAACTTATTCCTGCTAGAGTTTTCAAAATACTTTTAAAGAATAGAATTGGCATAAACCTGGAAAGACTTACATGAGCTGATACTAAGTGAAATGCACTGTGTACAAAGTAACAGCAATATCATAAGATGATCTGCTGTGAATGACTTCGCTATTCTCAGCAATACAATGATCCACGACAATTCTGAAGGACTTATAATGCAAAATGCTCTCCATCCCCAGAGAAAGAACAGAGGGTGACTGAGTACATATTGAAGCATACTTTTTTTACTTTATCTTTCTTAAGGGTTTTTTTTTTTGGTCTACATTTTCTTTCACTACAAGATTAATATGGAAATGTTTTACATGACTACACATGTATAACCTATACTGAACTGCTTGCCTTCTCAACAAGGAGAGGGGAGGAAGGAGGAAGGGAGAGAATTTGTAACTCAAAGTTTTAAAAATGAATATTAAAAATTGTTTTTATATGTAACTGGGGAAAAATAAAATATTAAATAATTTTTAAAAAAGAAAACAATAGCAAGAATAGGGTTGGCACAAATGCAACAACATGGAAGAGAAAGATGGGATCACACACCTGTTCCTACGGAAACTATATGAATATTTACGTTATATGGATTTTACTCACTTTTCAAATATGCTCCTAAAAATTGTCCCTCAGCTGCCAAACAAGCATTTGTAGCTTGTACAATGGCACAATAGGACTGAGTTTAGTGTTGTGAGCTGTTTTAAAATAAAAGCATACTGAAATTTAAGAAGAAAAAAAAAAGATCATACTGTTGAGGTCTAGGGGTGCTGAGAAGCCCAAAATTCAAGGGTAGAAGATGTGGGTCCTGCTGTGAATGAATTTGACTAAATTCTTCTCTCAGTCAGAGACAAGGTTTATTAAAACACCAATTGGGGCGAGATTTTAAGAATCTGCCCTACTGTCCAGATTTTAAGAATCCGAGCCTTTGTAATGAGAATACAACTAAGCCAGACTCTAATGGAATCTGAGCAATTTAATGGGGGGCAAGATGGACCTTATATACAGAAAGACTGTGGGAAGATCTGAATGTGATCTAGGAGTGGACAAGTGGTCTGGGTTGACTGGGAGGTAACAGAGAAGGATGGGGAAAGGCCAGGTGCCCCAGGCAAATGCCAGGGACCTGGGCCATGTGGAAGGGGTCTAGATGGAATCAAGAAGTAGTGGTCTTGGGTGGGACCAGGTGCAGACAAGGAGGGCTGGGCTGGGTTAGAGGTAACAGAGAATTGGAGATTGGGGCAGGGTAAAAGCCACAATGCAAGAACAGTTCAAAGGATTATACTGAGATGAGCCTCAGGCAAACACCAGGCCCGTGTGGAAGAGTCCAGAAGTTGGAGGGGGAGGAGGGTTTCCAGGGCCTATAGCCCGTCAATACTAGACTAACTTTATTTCTTTTTTTTGACAAGATTGCTAAACTAGTAGTTGAGGGAAATGCTGTAGATATCAGCAAATTTTTTGATGAAGTAGGCAACAGTCAACAGACATTTATTAAGTGCCTGTTACATGCCAGGCACTGTGCTGTGAAGAATTTCATACTGTTCTTGTGGAGAAGATGGAGAAATACAGACTAAACAGTAAGACTGAAGGATTCAGAATGAGTTGGGTGACGAAACTCAAAGTATACTGGCTAATCATTCAATATCAATTTAACACACGGTCTCCAGTGGAGTACTCTTGACACCAGGCTGTTTAATATTTTTATAAATGACTTGAATAAAAGCATAGATGGCAAGCTCATCAAATTTGCAGAGGACTCAAAGCCAGGAAGAATAGATAACATAATGGATAAAAGAATTAAAATCAAAAAAGAACTTGACAGCATAGTGCAGCAATTGGTAAACTACAACCTAAGGGTCAAATCCAGCCCACTCTTTGCTTTTGTAAGGTCCTCTCCACTCCCTCCCACTCCCAGCTAAAAACAGCTTTTATAGTTTTAAATACACCAAAACATTATTTAAAACGTAAAAACCATTCTTGACTTGTAGGCTGTACAAAAAACAGGCTGCAGGCCAAATGTAAACCTTAGTTTTGCTGACCCTGGGCAAGAATATTTGACTAAATCTAATAAGATGAAATTCAATGGGGATACATATAAAGCAGGCCTGTACAACATACGGCCCGTCATAGGATTTCAGGGCAGCCCTCAAAAAAATGTGGGGTTGCCACTGCATACTCTCAGGTTTATCACATGACGCGTGGCAACCACCCATTGTCGGTCTGTCTGTAGTCTAACCTATCTGGTGCCTGAACCTTCGGCCAAGTTGTGAAGGTCTGATGTAAAGTCTTACACTTAGGTACCAAGAAAAAAAGAAGAAGAAAAAAAATCAACTCCATACATGTAAGATGGAAGTGGCATGGTTAGACAGCAGTTGTTCTCAAAGATATTTAGGAGTTTTTAATTGACTACGAGCTTAATACGTTTCAGCAGTGTCACGTAGTAGCAGTAAAAGCTAATGGGATCTTATGTTGCATTAGGAGGAGCTGAGGTTCCAGAAAGAGGGATGTGCTTGTCCCAGTATATTCCTCCCTCATCAGAGCTCCTCAGGACTACAGTGTTCAGTTCTGAGCACCACTATTTAAAAGAAACATTTGATAAACTTGAGAGAATAAAGAGAAGAAAAGAAAGAAAGGGGGACGAGATGGCAATCTTGAAGCATGTGGAGGAGGTGTTGGGCTTGCTTTGTTCCCAGAAGTCAGAATGAAAAACAATAGATGTGTCAAAGAGGCCATTTTGAGCTGCATGCTGGACAAAACTTAGAGCTGTCCACAATATATATACATATACATATATATACATACACATATACATATACATACATACATATATACATACACACACACACACACACACACACACACACACACTACAGAGAGGCAGTGGGTGGACTGCCCTTTCAGGGGCTAGATGAGCACTTTTTGGAATGTTATAGGGGAGAATATGGGTAGAACTAGACAGCCACTGAGGTCCCTTCTGACCTTAAATTCTGCAAGTTTGTCAAACTATTTATAGTGGCAGTTTTGTGGTAGCAAAGAATCTGAAAACTAGGTGCTTTCCACTGACTTGGGATTAACTGAACAAATTCTGGGATATGAATGCAATAGAATGTTATAGCAAAATCAGAAATGCCAAAGATGAAGAATTCAGAGAAATATGGGAACACTTGTGTGAACCAATTCAATGTGAAAAAGGCAACTAGAGAAGTTTATACACATACAGTTTTCACAGAAACTTAAAAGAAAACATCATTAAAATATATTAGAGTTTAAATTAATGCAATATTCGTCTTGATTCCAAAAGGCTGCTAATAAAACCTACTTTGCTCTTTTCAGGAGAGAGTTAATAGCTTTGCTGATGTTTTCCTGTTCAGTCATTTCCACTGCGTCCAATTCTCCAACTCCCTTTTCTTGGCAAAGATATTGGAGTGGTTTGCCATTTCCTCCTCCAGCTCATTTTACAGATGAGGAACTAAGGCAAACAGAGTTAAATGACTTGCCCAGGGTCACCCAGCTATTTGAACTCAGGTCTTCCTAACTCCAGACCAGCACTCTATCCACTGAGCCACTTAGCTGCCCAGTTAAGAGCTAATCAGTGTGGAATGCTGTCAGACAATGATTGACGGGAGTCTGCTTTTCCCTGTTGCAAAGGAGGGCTCTACTGTGGGATAGGGGTGGTTATGGTAAAGTGATAGTGTTTTGCAAAAAGCATCAATTAAAAAAACAACTCTCAATAACAGAGAGTTAGCCATTGTTCAGCCATTGCCCAGTCAATTGAGATCTACTTTGCTTTCAATTATTTGCTACTATAAGAAATGTTGCTATAAATATTTTGCTACACATGGGACTTCTGTTTCTGTATTTATCCTCCTTGGGTTAAACGCTGAGCAACGGGATTTCTGGGTCAAAAGAATACGAACATTTTATTTTCCTTCTTTTAAAATACTCACTAATTCCATTTGACTTATCATTTTATTAGAGCCTACAACCTGTTAACTTTTCATGTTAGTTTCTATGTAAATTGTTGTTGTTGTTGTTGAGTCTTCGTTTTTGAAGAGGACTAATGATATAACAAAGATATCATCACTTTATGCACGAGTTGAATTTAAGTGAGGCATAGTTGTACAAAGTCATCAGCCTCATTCATTCTGAGTCATCGAAGTCCAGTGGTGAGACAAAAGTCAAAATGACTAGCAATAGCCCAGGATGCAATAGATGACCTTGGTGTCTTCGATGTCTGACCACGCTCTAAGCACGGCATCTACTTTACCTGCCTTCATGGCCATTGGAACAAACTGTTCTGATCTGTCCATCCCAAGGGAAATCTTCACATGCTTGGGGTAGACATTCCTCTAACTTACTGATAGGTTTGAGGCCTGTCAGTGAGTCTCAACCTCATTTAGCCTGTCTACCAAGATAGTTTTACCAGGCAAAAAGTAAATAAATGCTCTTGAGTTGTATATGCCTTCCATGTCTGTGTTCCAGGTCTCTGAAACTACCCTGTAATCTTGTCCAAAGCAAGAACATTGCCTTTAAACGCTTTTCATAGCAGCAAATACACTGCTATGAACCCACTGAAGGTCCAATAAATGTAGCTGACTAACTTACCAAGTTGCCCATGAATGAAAAGTGGGTAATAATTAGGAAAAAAGGATATGGTTATCCTAAACCCAAGATTTCCCCTAAAAAAATTTCATGTCCCATTCCCCTATTCCCTAAAAGAAGTTTAATATGGATTTTTAAATTGACTGGCATTCTGAGATTTGTAGTTCAAAGGGACAAGCATATCCCCTCTTAGCTTTGAGCCTCTGCTCTGTTGTACGCTGTTTGTGTCTTTTTAAGAACACCTGGGAAAGACATAAGCCCACCTTCTAGAATAAAGATCTCAACAGACCTAAATCACTTTCAAGGCTGAGAAGGAATCTTTAATTACAATCTTTAATTACAAATCCCAGGATGCCAGTTAGTTTTCAAACTTCTATTGCAGAGGGCTAGGGATAGATAATATCTTCTATAAATTTAAATCAGCACCTTCTCAACTTTAAGAGACTTGCCTAAAGCACTAAGAGGTTAAATGACTTGCCTAGTATCCTACAGCCAGTTTGTGTCAGAGGAGAATTTGAACTCAGGTCTTCCTGGCTCCAAGGACAACTCTCTCTCCACTATGCCATCCGTCTCTCATCACTAAAAGCAACTTCCTAAAATGCTAAGATCTTGAATGACTCTAATCTTTCCCTTTAAGCCCCTTTCCAAAGGAAAAAAAAGAAAATATATATGGGGTAGTTAGGCGGTGCAATGGATAAGCACTGGCCCTGAAGTCTGGAGGACCTGAGTTCAAATCCAGCCTCAGACCAAACACTTGACACTTGCTAGCTGTGTGTCCCTGGGCAAATCACTTAACCCCAATTGCCTAAAAATTTAAAAAAAAAATTTTTTAAACAGAAAGAAAGTATATGCTAAACTGGCTTTGGAGTCACATACGTGTAATGCAAGGCTCTTAGAGCATCAGTATTAAAACATCAAGTAAATTTAGTATTTATAAAAGGCTCCTCAGATACCCGGACTCTGTTTAGAGAAAAAACAGGGATTACCGATTGAAGACAGTTGGGAGAGCTTATAAATTATGAAATACTATAACTAAGATGTGGGAAAAGATTATAAAAGTAAAAATAAATAAATTTATAAAAATATATATTATAAAAGCTATAAAAAATAATTATAAAAGTTATATTATATTTATATTATATATATCATTTATTATAAAAATTAAAATAAATAAATTGCAAAACAATTTGGATCGACGAAGTAATGTAAGATTAAAGAACAAAGGACAATTTCATAAATTTGAAAATACAGGCAGATTATAGTGAGGACAAGTTGGGCAGTTCATGAATTACTGCCCTATATTTAAAACTATCACCTGAAAACATGTTTCCTGGTAAGGGCCAGACTGGAAATAATAATCCTTTTAAAATCAACTGCATATGTAAAACATTTTCTCTCTGTAGCAACAGGTACTTCCTGTGACCCAAAAGAATGATGTTTGGGATAAAAATAAATAACCGTTTAAGGATACATCAAAGGCATTTCCAGTAATTTTTTCCCATCAGAGGTAAAATTCCCTTTGAAAAAATGCAACAGTTTAGTAAAACCCATTCCAGATTGCATTAATTTCCTGCTTAGTTTAAAAAATGGGAGTATGACTTTAATGGACAAACTTCCTGAAAGGTTAGGATCAGAAAAATCCATCAGCTGGTGGCCAACCTGATGAGTTTTTTCAAAGGAGGCTAGTCCTCAGCCAAAGGGAGAAGTCTATTACCAGGACCACGCTTTCTAGCTCGTAGGTCTTTCCACAGCTTGTGCTCCCCTGGCAAAGTCTTCGAGAAATAAAGATCACCTCTACAGGAAGAAAGGAGGCAGGATGCAGTAGAGTTTAGGATTTAGAGTCAGAAGATCCAGACGCAAATGCCAGAGCTTCCCCTTGCTACTTCTGGGACTTCAACAACTCATTTAACTTCTCTCATCACCATTTCCTCAATATAGAAAAATTTTTAAAAGTTCGATTAAGTGATTTTTCAGGTCATCTTCTCAGCATGAAAATATAGTGGAGGCAAACAAAAAAAATCCAAAACATTTTTTCTAGGAATTATATCTGATTCGATGGTGGCCTTATACAGGCCATTCCTTCTTTGTTATAATAGCAATTTTGTCTTAGTAAGAAAGTGTAGCATAGCTGTAGGGACAGCTAGGTGGTACAGTGGATAGAGCACCGGGTTTGGGAGTCAGGATGGCTCATCTACATGAGTTCAAATATAGCCTCAGACACTTACTAAATGTGTGATCCCAGGTAAGTCACTTAACCCTATTAGTCTTAGTTTGCCCCTCTGTAAATTGGGCTGGAGAAGGAAATGGCAAACCACTTCAGTGGTTTGTCAAGAAAATCCCAAATAGGGACAGCTAGGTGGCGCAGTGGATAGAGCACCAGCCCTGAAGTCAGGAGGACCTGAGTTCAAATCTGACCTTGGACCAAACACTTGACACTTACTAGCTATGTGACCCTGGGCAAGTCACTTAACCCCAATTGCCTAAAAACAAAAACAAAAAAAAAAGAAAAGGAAAAAAAAAGAAAACCCCAAATAGAGTCACAAAGAGTCACACATGACTGAAAAATAACTGAACAACAACATAGCACTCTTTCCTTCTCATTAATTATTTTAAAAATCGTAACATACATCCAGTGACAAATTACTATAATGCTTAAGTAGAATACATTCAAAATATATTTTGATTGCCTATTACATGCAAAGAACTCTACAATAACCCAGCTCCTGTTCTCTAAGCACTTAAAATTGGCCTAGCAGGGGAGATATAAGACAGGTATACAATAATACCACATATAATAAGTACCACATGAGTAGTAACCACAATAGTATAAATGCTACAAGAATTCTAAGCAAGGTAATATTCCAACTAGAGAACTGATTGATGATACCTGGAAGAAGTGTGCTTTGGAGTTGGGTCTTGAAGAATAGATAGGATCTAGATATGGGAAGATTTAGGGGAGAAAATTGCAGAAGTTCATTCCAAGACAAAGGAACAGCACTGATGTACCATGATATTCAACAGCATGAAGAAGACCTCTCCATGCTCACCTCCACAACATGCGAACACACAAACACACACACACACACACACACACACACACACACAATGATGAGTAGTTTTTCACACTGAGAATCACAAGGAAATCAGATTCCTCTGGGAGGTGAGCGGAAGCAGGAAGCAAATTAGGGGATAAAGTACACAGTTCAAGCTAGAATAGTAGGGGTAGGGGAAGAATGAATTCAAACTTTGTGTACTTCATAATTTTACCTAGGTCCCAAGGACACAGTGTTAGTCTTTCCTATTCCTATTAATGTATAAATGATGCTATCTTAAATTTTAATAAGAGGCTTAACTCTATTAAGCAAAGATGCTACTTAAATTCAAAGGAGTTATTTTCCAAGGGGGACATTAGAGTCTTTTTTAAAAATCTACATTATCTAAATCAGAGAAGCAGCTCAGTTATTTCTTCCTAAGGTTTGAAAACACTCCACTCCCTATTTGACTCAATCACCAATGCGGCTGTTCTCAACATTTAAAATTCCCTAGATAGATTTCAGAAGGTATCTCACTGTTACTGAAGATCAGCATTTTTATCCAAAGGTTGTATCTCTGCCCTGAGACATCCTTAGGGCACTTGATTGATTGGTCCAATGGTACTTCCAATTCTAAGTAGAGACTTGCCTTTGAAATTTGTCCCTTCAACTTTGTTTAAACAAATGATTTTCTAAGGCAAGCTATTGATGTTTGGCGAGGAAAACACCTCATGTACCCACATACTTTGTGTTCTGGTTTCTTTGTTTTGTTTTGTTTTTTTAATGTCTGCTTCTTACCTGAATCCAGAGAAAAAGAAGCAAGAATGTCCATAGAACTAGAAGTCTCACTACTGGCCTCATGCCTAGGCTTCTGTTGTAGCTGCTGTGCTATGTCATAGGTTGGGGAAAGGTCCAGAAAGTTGCTGCTCTCTTCTGAGCAATGATTTGATGTGGCTTTCTGGCCTTCCATAGCCCTCCCTGTCACAAACAAAACAAACTGATCAAAGTCACGGCAAAAAAAAAATGCTTCTCACATTTGAGCCTAAAGGACTTTATTCTTCCTCAAATTAAACTGTAAAAGTATTGGCACAGCATTTGTTCGTAAGCACATCATTTCACCACAAAGAGAAACCATTAATAATTAAACTTGGAAGAATGGCAAGCAATTAGAAATTGGCCTTAGCTACAGTCTCAAGGAGAATGGAATGCTGCAGGATTGCATCACATTAAAGAAAACCATAGAGATAAGGTTTGCTCAAGATCTCATTTTTCACCGCCTTCAGAAGTTTCTCTTTAAAGTCCCACATCTTGATGTAAAAAAGGTTGCTGAACAATGCTGCAGCTTATAAAACATATTTTCCCCCTACAAACACAACCTTCTTCCAAAGTTCCTCATTTTTACTGAGGGTCCTTCCACTCATCCAACTTGTAACCTCAGGGTCATCCCAGACTCTTCTCTCTCCACAGCCAGTCTCCAAGTATTGCACATTCCATTTTCACAATATATCTTCCATCCATCCTTTTTCCTCCACTTAAACATGGCTTTCACCCTAGTTCAGGTCCTCATCATGGCTAATTTAGACCAGTGGTTACCAAAGTGGGAAAGGATGTGCAACCCATCCAAGGATGGTAAGATGGGCTGCAACCCGCTCCACCCAGGATAGCTAATCACAGAGCTTATCTCCAATAGAATTACACCTATCTTCACGCACTAACACTCCCCTCACTATGCCCTCTCCCTGTCCTCTTCTGAGCCAGGTGGCAGCCTCCCAGGACAGTTATGCTCTAACTGCTACACCAGCAGTGGCACAGATGCTACTGGGAAAATTTTAGTGCTCACCCTCCCACCCACCACCATCTCTTCCTTACTGGGGCAGGTGTCCTTGGAGAGCAGTGATTGGTGAGTAAGAGCTCCACCTCTCCCCTTTTCATGAAGATAGGACAGAGCAAGTCATACAGGATGAGCAGTAAAGGATGCGTTGTGTTTAATATTGACAGTCTTGTTATATTATCTTTCCTTCCTCTTCCAAACTTCCCTATTACAGTGAAGGATACCACCATCCTTCCAGTAACCCTCTTTTACCTTTCTAGTCCTCTCACAACTTATTCCCCACCACATACTCACCGATCTAGCGACACTGGCCTCCTTATTATTCCATGAACAAAATGCTCCATCATTGGGCTCCAGACATTTTCTCTGGCTGTCCCCCATGCCTGGAATGCTTTTCCTCCTCATCTCTGCCTCCTGCCTTCCCTGGCTCCCTTTAGGTCCCAACTAAAATCCCTTCTTTTACAGAAAGTCTTTCCCAACCCTTCTCAATTCTAGGCTTTCCTCTGTTAATTATTTCCTATTTATCCTGCATATAGCTTATTTGTACATACTTGTTTGCTTGTTGTCTCTCCTCCCTTAGACTGTAAGTTCCTTGAGGGTAGGGAGTATCTTTTGCTCATTTTGTAATCACTACTGCTTAGTAAAGTGCCTATCGCAGAGTAGGTACTTAATAAATGTTTATTGACCAAATGACTGACAGGATAAATGTAATTATCATCACTCTCCCACATGTCACATAGCCAATCAATTGCCAGAATCTGCCATTTCTCCCTCCATCTCTACTTCCGTCCCTCATCACCTCTTGCCTGGATTAGTGCGATGGCCTCCTAATTGGTCTCTTTGCCTTAAGTCTTTAGCCTCTCCAATCCATTCTCCACATAGTTGCCAAAGTGATTTTCCTGTACCACAGCTAATATTAATAATTATTATAATTATAATTATTTAATTTTAATAGCTAACATGTATATAGAATCTACTAGTTTCTGGAACTTTGCTCTGTTCTTTATACATATCATCTCACTTTCTCATTACAACCCTAAGAGGTACGTGGTATTATTATCCCCATTTTAAGGTTGAAAAGAAGGAGGAAGAAAGAGGTGAAGTGACTTGCCCAGGGCCACACAGCTAGGAAATATTTGAGAAAGGATTTGAACTCAGGTCTTCCTGTCTCCAGGCCTAGCCCTCTACCCACTGTGTCACCAGCTACTCGAGAGGACCGATCATGTCACTCTTCCACTTAATAAATTGTATTGTACTAGCTCTCTATTGACTCTAGGATCAAATGTTGTTTCATCTTTATCTCATCCTTTTAAAATTTACATTTTGTACAAGTTTTATAATGTACATAATTATTAATATAGTAGCACATATGTAACTTAAAATAAATAAATATACACATATTGGGGGCTGCAAGCTCAAAAAAATTTTTGTCATGGGGTGAGATCAAAAAAATCTGGAAATCACTGACCGTGACCATTTCAACAGCCTTCTAATAGGATGGATTGCCTGCTTCTGGTATCTCTTCTCCAATCCATCCTTCAGTCAGTAACAAAAGTAATCTGCCTACAACACAATTCTAATCAAATCACTCTCCTGCTCAAGAACCTTATATAGCTTCCTATTACCTCTAGGATAAAATACACGTTTCAGTTTAACATTTAAATCTTTTATTAAATCCTTCGTCTGGTTCCAACTTTGCCTTTCTCAGCTTCTTTCACATTATTCCCCTTGACATATTCTACTTTCTACCCAAAATAGCCTACCTGCTGCTCCATGAAGTCAGCAACCACCTCCACACATGCTGTCCCTGATTCTTAGAAGGTACCCCCTCATCACTGCTCAGATTACAATCTTTTTAAATCTCTTTTAAGTTTTCTTTAGGTTTTTTTTTTTGTTTGTTTGTCTGTCTCACCAAAGTCTACTATACTGTGCCTTTCACAATAGTAGGCACTCAATAAATGCTTGTTGGATTGGATTACAATCAATCAATCAATAAACTTTTATTAAGCACCTACAATGTGCCAGGTGGTGTGCACTGAGGATGCAAAAAGAAGCAAAAGACAGTTCCTACCCTCAAGAAACTTACAATCTTACGGCAAAGACAACATGTAAATAAATATTTACAAAGCAAGCTATACATAAGATAAATAGGAAATAATTAACAGAGGGAAGGTACTGGGATTAAGAGCAGATGGGGAAGACTTCTGGTAAAAGAAGGAATTTGAATTGGGACTTAAAGGAAGCCAGGGAGATCAGTAAGCAGAGGTGAGGAGGGAGAGCATTCCAGGTATGGGGGACAGATAGAGAAAATGCCCAGGGGTCAGAGATGGAGTGTCTTGTTTAGGGAACATTAAGGATGTCAGTATCACTGACACAAAGAGTATATGGTGGGGAGAAAGGCATAAGAAGACTGGACGGTCTATGAAAGAATTTTAATGCCAAACAGAACATTTTGTATTTGATCATGACTCAAATTCATTTCTGATGATGAAGAAGAAGAGGAGGAAGAATCCAAACATCAGATATTTAAAAGCTGTGGGACCCGGGGCAAATCACTTAACCCATCTACTTCAGTTTCCTCATCTATAAAATGGGGATAATAATAGCACCTACCTAACAGGGTTGTTAGGAGGCTGAAATAAGATAATATTGTAAAGGACTTTGCAAACCTTAAAGCGTTATATAAGTGCTTGCTATAATGATGATAACTATAATTAAATTACTATAATTTGTAAAGATTTTTTTATATAAAAGCTTTATATTTTTCCTCTCAAATTTCTATCTTAAGCCTTGATTTCTCACTACATTTCCCAATCTCAAGCCTTTGCTGGTCTTGTTTGACCAATCAAAATGATCTTCCCCTTTCACATTCCTATTTATCCTTCAAAAACTAGCTCAAATCCTACCTCCTCCATGACTCCTTCCCAATCACTCCCCTCCTATCTGTCCTTCCTGCCACCATTTCTCTTTTTAGAATTTTTAGTTCTGACAAAGGTAGAACTCGAAATAAGAAAGGAATTTGTAATATATAAAGGAAGAAAATTTATAATAAAGGGTTACATTTCTGAATAAAGGATTGATGGCTAACCTTTTATGGAATGACCAAAGGCTTATCAATCTAGAGCTGGATTGGACCTTAGAGAACAACTCCCTCAATTTACAGATGAAGAAACTGGGGCTCAAAGAGGTCAAATGATTTGGTTCAAGTCAACCAGATATTAAGTAGTATCAAAAATATAAAGCTAAAAGGGACCTTAAGAGTCATCTAGTACAACACATTGATTATACAGATTTGGAAACTAAGACCCAGAAAACTCATAGCTAGGAAGTGATAGAGCTGGGAATGGAATTCAAGTTCTCCAATTCCAAATCCAACCCATTCTACTGTATCACACTGACCATAATCTAGACATGTAATTATTTCTTTTTAAAAATGATTTAATATTTTCCCTAATTACATGTAAAAACAATTTTTAACATTTGTTTTTTAAAATTTTGAGTTCCAAATTCTCTCCTTCCCTTCACCGCCCCCCCCACATTGAGAAGGCAAGTAATTTGATATGTTATACATGTTCAGTCATGCAAAACAATATGTAATTATTTCATCAATTATCAATCATATTGTCCCTATGCTGTTCAATATAAAAGTATCTAAAAAGTATATATGGATCAGACAACTAGGGCAATGCCTCATTATATAAGCTGCAATTATTTGTACCCCATATTTGGCCTAAGGGGTAGGAAACTCATTTTATAGAAATTTCCCTATTTCTCAGATTCTAGCATAGTGCCTGGTAATGCTAAAATATTCCTTATCCACAAGACTCATACTGACACTTACTTTTATACTGCATTGTATTGTTAATTAAAGGCTTTCTCCTTCCCCAGTGGGCTGTCAACTCACCCTAAGCAGCATCTGTGACTCACAGTTCTTTTCTATACCTCACAACACTGGGCACAATATTTCACATATGCCAATCGAACAGGAATTTATTAAGCATTGACAGTAGGCTCAGCATTGGACTAGATACTCAAAGACTGGAGGTAAATAACTAGTTCAGAGGCAGCTGGTTCAGTGGAAAAAGTACTGTACTGGAGTCAGTCAGTCAATAAGTATTTATTAAGGGTTTACTATGGGCACCTAGGTGGTTCAGTGCATAGAGCACTAGGCCTGGAATCCAGGAAGACCTGAGTTCAAATGTGACCCCAGACATTCACTAGTTTTAAGACCCTGGGCAAGTCACTTAACCTCTGCATGCTTTAATTTACTGCAGAAGAAAATGGCAATCCACCGGACCTGTGCCATGAACACCCATATGAGGTCACCAAGATTTGAATACAACTGAACAACAACAACATGGGCCAAGCCTTATGCTAAGCGCTTCGGATGGCAAGTAGGTGGCGAGGTGAATATAACACGGGACCTGGAGACAGGAATTCAATTCACATCTAGCTTCAGACATGTAATAGCTGTCTGACCCGGTATGTGTAAAATGGGGATTCTAATAGCACTGAGTTATGAGGATAAAATGAAATATTTGTAAAGCATATTACAATTAAAGTGTTATATAAATGCTTCTCTTATTGTTACAAAATAAAAAAAAAATCCCTGCCTTCATGGAGCTTACAGTCTAATATTATACGTAAATAATTATGTACACACAAGAATATACAGAGTAGATGAAAAGTAATCTCAGAGGGAAGGCACTAGCAGCTGGGGACCTAGAAAGGCCTCATGCAGAAGGTACAAGTTTAGCCAAGGACACTGAGGCAGAAGTGAAGGCATTCCAGGCATAGGGGACAGCCAGTGCAAAAGCACGGAGACAGGAGATAGTGCTGTGGTTGGGGAACAAGTAGCCTGTGGGCATGGAGGGGAATAATATAAGAAGACTGGAAAGGTAGGAAGGAAAGGTAGGAAGGGGCTATGTTCTGGAGAGCTTCAAATGACAAATAGACTTTATATTTGATCCTAGAGCTAAGAGGGAACCTCTGGAGTTAATACTCAGTAGGGATGTGACATGGGCAGAGTTATGCTATAGGAGGGCCAAGAGACTTCGATTCAAATCCCACCTCTCAAGTGTCATTTTTAAAGACATTTAACCTCCCTGAACCTCAGTTTTCTCCAAGGTAAAAAGGTTAGACTAGGTGGCCTCTCAAATCTCTTTCCAACTCCTGACCTAGGATTATATGGTCAGTCCTCAGCAACATCCTTTAAAGAGCATATTTGTCAGCCACAATACTACATAACCTATGCCCTCAGCCTCTCAACCCCTTTGGAGTATGTGTTTGCAACAAGTAAGGTCACTCTGAAACAGGGTTACCAATTATTTTAAGATGAAATGGAATCCATTAATAATGCCTCTGGCCACACAAATTAGACCAACCTCAAATAATTCCCCAAGTATTCTTCACCAGCTTTCTGAAAGTCTAACTAACTCAGGGATTTAATCAGTGGGAAAGAACTGGCATTTCTGCTGGTGGGGAAACTCTGCTGGGAATGCAAATCCTGGCCCTGCTGACTGTAGCACTGGTCCGGAATGCTATTAAATATAAGATCAGTGATTTTAAAGGAAACCAGGGATTAGAAAGAATTTGTTATGGATTTAAAGCCAACACTTTAATTTTGAATCAAACTATGTAGGTGCCAAATAAAGAACAAAAGGTTTACTGTATTTGATATAATATATTCGATCTCATTAAAGAGGCTTTCCTGCTGTCCACTATTTGAAATGTACAAGTTATCTTCCTAAATGTCTGGAAGTAAATCTAATCTGAAAGCTGCAATGCTCTGTACAACCACAAAAGAATTATTGCTAAAAATATTGGTTTACTCCATCTAATCATTTGAATTCTAAAGTTGGAAGGGGCTCAGAGCGCCTCTAACTACTTTTTTTTTTTAATAGATAAGGCCAAGACACTTAGGTCTAGTGGAAAACACACTGGCCTAGAGGGTGTCAGCCTCATTTGTAAAATGAAACAGTTGGATTAAATGAACTTAATGCTTTCTTCCAGTTCTAACATTCTATAATTAACTGACTTGCGAGGATTACAGAATCATAGATGTAGAAATGGAAGGGCCCTAGGAGGCCATTTAACCCTATAATTTTACAAAGCAGGTCAAAAAACTGAGGAAGTTTTTTAAAAACTGAGTGATTTGCCCAGAGTCATACAGAAAGTTAGAGCAAAGGTGAGATTTGAACCCAGGATCTTTGACTCCAAAGCCAAAGCTCTTTCTACTGTTATGCAGTTTATTTCCTTTTATTATTTTCCTATTCATTGCTTTGATGTAAGTTATTATTGTTGTTGAGTCATTTTTCAGTTGTGTCTGATTCTTCGTGACTACATTTGGGGTTTTCTTGGCAAAGATACTGGATTGGTTTGTCATTTTCTTCTCCAGCTCATTTTACAGATGAGGAAACTGAGGTAAACAGGGTGAAGTGACTTGTCCAGGGACACACAACTAAGCGTCTGAGGCCAGATTTGAACTCATGAAAATGAGTCTTCCTGACTCCAGGACCAGCACTATCCACTGTGTCACCTAGCTGCCACTGCTTTAGTCTAAATTACTACCATAATATGTTTAGATTGGAAGAGCAGACATGTTTTCTTTTGGGAATTATCAACCTGAGAAATCCATGCTATTAGACAATAACAATATTGATGACAACGATGATAATAACTGCTGACTTTACATAGTGATTTGTTTTGTAAAACACTTTACATACATTATCACATTTGGTTCTTACAACAGCTTTCTAAGGCAGAAATTCTCAAATTTTCTGGACTAAGCCCCCCTTGACACTCCTTTTTTTTGTTTTGTTTTGGTTTTGTTTTGTTTTTTTTGTGTTAGGCAATTGGGGTTAAGTGACTTGCCCTGGGTCACACCGCTAGTAAGTGTCAAGTGTTTGGTCTGAGCCCCCTTGACACTCTTGAAAATTATTAAAGACAAAAAAGAACTTTTGTTAATGTGGGTTATATCTATTGATATTTACCATATTAGATACTAAAAATAACAAACTTTTAAAAAAATTTTTGTCTATTTAAAAATAATAGACCCATTACATGTTAACTTATTTTTATGAAATATATATTTCCCAAAAAAAAGTTAGTGAGAAGAGGCATTTTTTTTTGTTTTTTTTTGTTTTGCAAATCTCTTTACTATCTGGCTTAATAGAAGAGAGCTGAGATTCTCATATCTGCTTCTGCATTCAATCTGTTGTGATATGTTGTTTTGGTTGAAGTATATGAAGAAAATCCAAACACACCAAGATATGTAGATGGAAAAAAAAGATTATTTTACTAGGTAAATAACATCTTAGCATTTTTATGAAACCAGTTTTGACCTTGGAGACCCCCTGAAAAGATCTCAGGGATGCCTACAGAGTGGTTTGCCGATAAATATTTAACAACTAGTTCTCACTGAGGAGAAAATTTCTAAGTGACATACTTTAAAGTTTAATCTGCATCATCAACATTTTCTCCACCACTTTCTTAAATTTAAACAATCAACAAAACAATAAATCAAGCCCTGAATTGTACCATTTCACACTGAAACTTTGATGTTACAGCTGGCTCCAGAATATTCTTGCCCTGCCCCCCCCCCATCCTGGAATCTTTGGACAACACTTTGAGAACCACAGCTTTAAGACAAATACTAGTTATTTTCTACATTTTAAAGGAAAAAAAAAACCCAAAACACCTATGGCTCAGAGAGGTTAAGTGACTTGCCCAGGGTCACACAACTCACAAATGTTTGAGGCAGAATTCAAACCTAGGTTTCCTGACTCAAAGTCCAGCACCTTAGCACTAGGCCAGGATGTATTGCCACATATGTTCTACATGTAGATGAATCACAGTTTCAGATGATTTATCCTGAAACAACCTGAAAGATCAAGGTTCTCAAAGAAAAAAAAACATACTAGTTTTTTTTTTTTAAATTTCTGCCATATTAGCCAACCCAAGCTGTGGGTGCCCATAGCTGTCTGTTTCAGGACTCTCTAACATACCTCTTGCTGCTATCTCCCTGGTCTGAAAACCAGCCTGATGAAACATAATCAGTGTTTAGCAGCTGCAATGGTGCTAAAATTCTGTGACCTTTGACTGCAAAACAGTTTGACGTCAACAGCCAAATACGCACCCTAGTGTTTTATCAGAACTGTGATAAGAAGAGATTTCCAAGAAGGAATAGCACAACACCACAATAAAAAAATTTTTTTTTAAAAATTAACATCATCATATATTAAATACCAAACATGTTCCAGGACTGGGCACTGTACCAAGGAAAAACTTGCTGATAAGCAGAACTCCTTTTTAAAAATAAGAACCATTTGTATTTGCAAAATAACTTTAGTGCTAAGTGAAAACATCCTACAGCATTCTTACTGGAAAAACATAAAGGACAAGGACAACTTGAGAGCCCCTTCTAATAGTCTGGGAATAACTAGATTTACAATCAGTTTAGTTGATAGTTACCTTAAACTGGCTTTGACCCTGTATGACCTACCTCTACACTTTTGTAAGGGAACTACCTCCTTTTCAAGAAGTGTTAATTTTCATTTCTTACTAGTACATGCCTTATGGTGTCACATTGGTTGATAAGGTAATTTATTTTGCTAAATTGCTTTTTAAAAAATTCTTCGTGGCCTCCCTATAAGGAAAATAGGGAAGTTTATAGTAGGAAATTAATATGATGTAAAAATGAAAGATATGAATAAAGTTTTTTTTAAAACTATGTGCATCTATAATGCTTTATGTGGACATTTCTTTCTCATGCTGGGGAATAAAGTACATGCTGTAACCATATATACTCTCAGCCCCTAACCATACCAAATCCAATATATCAAGAGAAGGGGGAAACTGTTTTTTTTTTTCTTCTCTTTTTATCAGTTAAGGCCATATATGAATATCAGCTTCATTTATCTCTTTTTTTTCCTTGAAGAGACCAATATAAAACGTTCAACTCATATTTTAAATTTAAGAATACAGAGTACTATGCAGTTTAAGTGCGATGTACTTTTCTACAGAATGTACCTCACTGAGAGGTAGATTAGGGGTTGGAATGCAGGAGAACTTGGGTTCAAATCTTACCTCTGATACTTTCTGATTAACTCTGGGCAAGTCACTTAATCTCTCTGGACCTCAGTTTCCTCACCTGTAAAGTGAAAAGGTTGGACTAGAGAGCCTCTGAGATCTCTTTCATTTATGTGCCTGAGATTATAATCAGTTAAGGATAATGACTTCATTCTGAGTAAATAGCATTTAATTCCCTAGCTCTATTCCAAGCACAGCTCAGATGCCACCTCCTCTAGCAAGCCTGTCCTGATTTCCTCCTCAGTTCTTAATGTTCTTCGTACCCCGACACACTTTGTATCGATGCGAAGGTTTCATCTCCTCCAGGACAATGAAAGCTCCGAGGGGCTGCTACTGTTTCTTTTCTGTCTTTGGATCCCAAAGTGCCTGGCACATAGTGGGTGCTCAATAAATTGTAACTGCATTTAATACTGTTGGCTTTGGTGCATTTTAAATACTGTTCTGTGGCTCATGAGAAATGTCCTTGTGTAGGGGGAGCCCGAGTCGGATTCCAAAGGAAGACCAGGTAGCTTGGGTTCATACCATCATGGATTTAAAGCTGAAAAGGACCTCGGGGTCCTTGAGGACCACCTTCTCATTTAACAGAGGAGGAAACTGAGCCTCAGCGGCTAACCGACCTGTCTAAGATCACATGGGTCAGAAGTGTCCACGTTGGGATTTGAACCTGGGTTCATCCACCTTTCCGTTGCTAACTGAGTAAGTATCAGTGAATGATCCAGAACGCCACCTCCCCCCTCCCTCTCCCCAAAGCCGTGGCCCTGTAGCACAGGCTGGGGTGGGGAGAGAGGAGGGCTGGGAGGGAGAGTCAGTCCCATAGCTTTACCACCAAGCACCGACACCACTGCCTCGCGGCCGGCGGACACTGGGCCTGCCCCTTTCACCCACCGCCTCCTCCGGTGGGCAGAAGCAAAAGACTTAGCATTTATGCACCGGAACAATACTCACCAGCCTGAGGCAGCCGTACGCACGTTGCTGAACAGGAAGTACAACCACCATCTTTGTTAAGGGAAAACAGCCTCCAACCGGAAGTCGTGGCACCATCTTGGGTTTGAAGGGAAAGGCCGTGGCAGCCATTTTGGTTAAGGGCAATTGCTTTGGAAGTTCCAGCCGGGTAGTGGAGGGCAAGGCACCAGGGATGTGAGTGGTTTCCCTGAAGCTGTTGTTTAAAGGCAGGTCAGGGCAGTTCTGAGGTAAATTGTGAGAAAACCAGAATTAAATGAAAATGAAAAAAATGGCAAAACTCAGAAGAGATAGCGAGAAATTAACAGTGTAAAATAATGTTAGGTTTCCGGATCACTTAATCACTTTCAAAGCATTTTCATGTAGATGAGCTCACTTTTTAAAGGCTAGTTCTCTAGTGTAAAAAACATCCAGGAGCCATGAGACAGAAAACATTTTCTGCATCAAGAAATTCTGAAATGCCAAAATGGCACTGGACACTAGCCTTCTTCTGCAGTCCAAAGGAGGTAATAAACATGCTTTGTATCTGGATATTATGGTCCTAGAAAGAATACAATATCGAGTTATCAGGAATTTATAGATTAGTTTACAATAGTTTATTGAATTAGTTACCAAATGCTAGCTGAGGGCAGATTTTGATGAGAAAGTAGGTGGAGAGACTATAAAGTTATTAATAACATAGGTTTGTTTAGAAAGCAGATCACATGTATGTACTCTAATTAAAATGAATATTAAGAGCTGCCTTGACCAAAGTTACAAAAGAGTAACATGCAGCTTGAGACAAGTCTGTGGAAAGGAACCCACTTACTTTGCTTTGGAGGAGCCAGAAGGAGAGAAAAATTTTGTTCAATTCTGATTGTGTTCCCAGTATACAAAAGGATAAGACGTCATTGGTATGAGTTCCCTTTATTAATTTGGGTTGGCAATTTCTGTGCAATTTATAGTTGTGGGCTGATGCTTAAAGCACTGAGAGATTAAATAATTTGCCCAGTAGGAGTCAGTATGCCAAAGGCAGGGATTGAACCCCGGTCTTCCTGGCTTTCTTGGTAGATTGCTGTCCGCTGTATTACTGTTTCTCCAAGTAACCTGAGAGCCTTTCACAACATCTCTGAGGTCAAAACTATTTTCATAACAATACTAAGGCATTATTTCCTATTAAAATACTTCTTTTTCTAACTAATCTGTATGAGGATGGGTATTCTCCATGTACTTGAGAAAGGGCGGAGAAATTATAATGGCATTAATGACATGGGTTTGTGTAGAGAGCAGTTCATGTATACACATCTAGCTGTCTTCTCTTAAGCAATACATTAAAGATATTTGCAAAAATATGTAAAACTGCTACTCTTGTCACTTTATTTTAGAAAATATAGTTACTTTTTATTTAAAATATTATTATGGGTTTGTTACTGTTACTTTTAAAACAGATTAATAAATATTTTAAATGTATCCATTTTAGTTTGCAATATGGTAAATGCTGATAGATATAACCCACATAAACAAAAGCTCTTTGGGGTCCTCAATAATTTTTAAGAGTATAAAGGGATCCCTTTACACTGAGACCAATAAGTTTGAAAACCATTACATTGCACTATGCTGTCTCTCATTTAAAATATATACAAAACAAATATAAGGTAATTCAGCGAGAGGAGAGGAGGGAAGCCTGGAGGATCAAGAAAGATAATGTAGGAGGTTGCTGTTGTTGATCCTTCATTTTTGGAGAGGACCAATGACATCACAGGTGATGTCTTGACTTGCACATGAATTGGATTTAAGTGATGGAGAGTTTGGGAAAGTCATCAGCCTCTTTCTTCCTGAGTCCTTGAAGTCTGGTGGCAGGACAAAAGTCAAGATGCCTGGCAATGGCCTGGTATGCAGGGAAGAAGTACTGCCTCCGTTTCCCTTTTGTTCAACTTCAATTGTTAGGAAGTTTGTATTGACATTAAGCCAAAATTTAACATTCTTCACCACCCATTGCTTCTAGTTCTGTCCTCTGGGGTCAAGCTCACAAATCTATTTCCTCCTCTTTTAATACTTGAGAATAGCTACTATGTACTCCCATAAGTCTTCTCTTCTTCTAGCTAAACATCCCCAATTTCTACAACAGATTCTCATATGGAATGAACTCATATGGCATAAATCCTGACTCCCTTTCCCATTTGTACTACCTACTTCAAAACCAAGATGCATGTAGAATCAACTCTTGATTATCCTTGAAGAGGTTTTCATTCTAATATATAATACATTATATGATGAAAGATTTCTGAATCCTTAGTAGCAGCCTTCCCACTGCCATGCAGAGTTGCTCCTCCCACTCCTATTAATTAGCTTTTGTTCAAAGAATGAAATACATATACATACATATGAATGTATATAAATCATATATATGATAAAGAGAAAGGGAAATCTGTTCCTTCCCCCTACCCTGGAAGTGAAAGTGAATATATTCCAAAGTCAATTGTAACTGACTTGGCCAGTTTCTTTGCTTTCTTGAATTATACAGATTACTGCTTAATTCCATTGGCAACAATTATAAAATGACTACATAAAATTATATATGCATATATAAAACATATGTAAATATATGTATGTATGCATGCATGCATGCATGTATGTATACACAGACAATAGAGAGAAAAGGAAAACTGATGACCACTTTCCCCCTCCTCCCCCCAAAAAAATCATGGTAATTGATTTGGGGATTTCTTTGCTATCAAATTATCTAGGCTTCTTGTTCCTTTCTATTAGCTATAATTATAAAATGACTTACAAAATGTGATCTCAAAATGATAAACAACATTATTTTGAAAAACACAGTATTTTGGTATTCAGTTTTATTTTTAGAACATTAAAATCAGCAACCTTAGCCACATTTCTTTTATAGGAGTCATGTTAGGTAAAAGAAGTATTTCAGTGACTTTGAATTCTTTGTTTTCCTAATGAGGACAGTATTTTCCTTATCTCCTGCTTTGTTATTTGGACCCTTGATCAAATTTCTCTTCCTGGTGCTGGGTAACTTTAAGCAAGAGTAAAAATAAAAATAGCTAAATACATATAAGGGTCAAGTAATTTATTTATTTTCCAGATTTCTTTTTTTTCTAGTAAGCAGTGTGACAAAGCAACTTAAGAATGCACCAAATGAAATGTAATGCCATATGCCTCCTGTATTTATTGTTGTCGGATCACACTTAGAGTATTAGGTTCACTTCTGAGCATCATATTTAAATTGACAGACTGAAATATTGCCAGACCATGGCGATTTGGAAAAGGGACTTGAAAATGGGTTGTAAAAGGAATAATAGTTAAAGGAACTAAGATGGTTTAGCATGAATAAGAGACTCCAGAAGACAAAAGGTTGATATGATAGATGCCTTCCCATACTTGAAATTTTCTTGTCATTTTTCTATGTGACTCCAAAGGGAAACACCAAGACCAACTGATAAAAGTGATAGGGAGTCAGCTTTAGTCTTTTTTCTGCATGGTTGATCATTATCTTGATGTTCTCTGCCTTGGCTTCTGTAACATTGTTCCTTCCTATTTATACTTTTACCTGTCTGTTGGTTCCTTTTGAATCTTCTTTAATAGCTGTTCTTTCACCTTCTGCCCCCTAAATGTGAGTATCCTTCAGTGCCTTCTCTATGTTCTCTGTCTTGGCAACCTACTCTCATGGTTTTAATTAATATCTCTCTGTAGATGACTACCAAATTTATATATTCAGCCCCACCTGTACCATGAGCTCTCATTCTACATTTACAACAGTCTGATGGATATCTCTGCCTAGTTATCCTGTCAGCTTATCTTATCTTTTCCCCAAATAATCTTCTCCTCCCAAGTTCCCTGTTTATGTTGATGGCATCACTCATGTTTAAAACATTACTCATTTTGACTTTCATTTTTTTTCTCACCCTTTACCTCAAATTAAATCATGCAACATCAGAATTGGAGGAGACCTCATAGACCAGGGATTCTTAACCTAGGGTATGTAAACTTGTAACATTTTTGTTTTTTAAAAAAAAATTTTGATAACTGCATTTCAATATGATTGGCTTCCTTTGTAATGCTGTATATTTTATTTTTTTGCATTTTAAAACATTATTCTGAGAAGGTGTCTATAGGCTTTATAAAATGGCCAAAAGGGTCCATGATACATTAAAAAGATTAAGAATACCTACCACAGACTACCAATCAATCAATCAATTAATTAATCAACAAGCATTTATCAATATGTTAGGTAAGGTGCTAGGCACTGGGATATAAAAACAAAAATTAGAAGCCCCTTGTCCTCAAAGAACTTACATTGTACTTGGGGGAATAACACATATTTACAAATTTAAAAAATACAGGTAATATACAAAATAAACACAGAGTGATTTGGGAGGAGGAAACAACTAGGAGTATGAGGGAAGATCTCTTGGAGAAGGTAAAACTTGAGCTGAGCCTGGATGAAAGTAAGGGATTTCATTAGACTGCGGTGAGGAGAGTGGGAGTGAATATTCCAGGAATAAGAGAACATTCCAAGTACGCTGTACAAAGTCATAGAGACAGGAGATGGAATGTTGTATATAGGAAGTATCAAATAGGCCAGTTTGGTTAAAATTTTGAGTGCATATCAAGCAGGCAACTGAAGATATAAGACTGGAGTCCAAGAGAGACATGAGGGCTAGATATACAAATTTTAAAGTCGTCTACATGGAGATCACAATTCATGGGAGCTAATAAGATCATCTAAGTAGAATGAAAATAGAGAAAAGAGGCGAGCTCACGGCAGAACCTTGTGGTATGCTTACACGTAAGGGCTATTTGGTTCAACTGATACAGGGCAGCTATGTGGCACTGGGCCTGGAATCAGGAAGACCCAAGTTCAAATCCAGCCTCACACACTTACTAGGTATGTGATCCTGGGCAAGTCATTTAACCTCTGTGCCTCAATTTCCTCAATTTTAAATGAGAATAATTATAGCATCTACCTCCCAGGGTTATTGTGAAGATTAAATGAGATGATATTTGGAAAGTGTTTAGGATAATGCCAGACACATAGTAGGCACTATATAAATGCTTATTCCCTTTCTCATCCCAACCAATATCTGACCAAGAATACCTTGGACAACATTCTCAGTAAGTGGTCATATTGACTATGTCCTGAAGATCTTTATCTCTACAACCTTTCTCACATCTCCTTCCTACTCCCACTATTACCACCTTGGTTAGTACCCTCATTACCTCTCATCTGGACTATTTTAGTCTCGGTTGGTCTTCCTGTCCATTGTTTTTCCTCTCTCTAATTTAGACATAATCCTTGTGTCAGAAACTTGCTCCTGACACCAGGGGCCCAAGGACATTTTGGAAACATCTTATTTGTGTAGTTCATTGCACCCATCCAGGTAGAACCTGGGAACTTTAATGTCTGCTACTCCCTGAAAAGTGATTCTAAACTGCCTATAGAGGCATTCAGGTTGATTCAGGTTCAAAATATAAAATAGTTAAATTTATATGGTAAAGGACCCATAGCTGAGCTGAAGGCAGTCAAGAAGCTTTCCCTCATTGTGGCCTTCCCCCACCCCCTTCCTCCTAAGGATCTGTACAATAGTTTCTGTGACTGCTCTTTCACAGGCAGCTCTTTTCTGGTCACTGCTCCTTGTTGGGAGTCTATACTACATTGTTTTTCTTTGGCAATTCTCCCGTCACTGCTTCCCACTCCTGGCAGACACCATGGTTCTCTGGAGCTAGTTACCTTCAGGGTCTAGTTCTCAAGTAACTGGATTATGGGAAAATCATATTGGAGCCTTGGCTAATGTTGTTATAAAGATTTCCTATTCCCTGGGTCAACAACTGTTACTAGTCTGTTGTTTTACACCCATATTGCTTAGTCCTAACCTCCCAAAAATATACAAAGGTTATCCTTAGGTGACCATGGGACTTACTTCTTCAGGTCTCTTTTTTCAGGTCAACCCTTGTGCTAAGTCAATAATTATTGATTTCTTCCTTTCACAGTGCCTAGATAGTATATCCAGGGGCAGCTGGGTAGTGCAGTGGATAAAGTACAGGGCCTGGAGTTAGGAAGATCTGAGTTCAAATCCAGCCCCAGACACTTACTAGCTGTGTGACCCTGGGCAAATCACTTAACCCCTATTTGCGTCAGTTCCTTATCTATAAAATGGGGACACATAATAGAGAAGGAAATGGCAAGCCACTCTGACATCTTTGCCAAGAAAACTCCATAGAATGTTATGTAGAATGGGACACGAGTAAGTGATTAAACAATAACAACAACAACAGATAGTATATCCGCTGTTTGCATTAATGCCCCATAACTGAGTCTCAGACTTCAGAGGGACACTTCCACTTTCTTTTCACATGAATTTCTCCTGTTTATCCTCATCTGGGGCAGTTGGAGAAAACCATGAAAATCACCCTGGGCTACTTATGGAGAAATCTCCAAAAGGGAGAAGGAATTTAGGTGGAGCTGTAGGCAGTTCTCATCATGTTGAGGAAGAGGGACATGCACAAAGGCAAATGAGCTTTTCCCAAGGGAAAGGGAGATTTTTGTAGTTCCATCACTATTATGAGCACTGGCAAAAGTGAAACAATCCCTGGCCTCAAGGAATTTATATACTAATGGAAGAGATAACATGAAAACATATAAACATAAACTAAACATAGACAAAACAAAAACAAGTTAATTTTGGAAGGAAATGCTCAAGTACTTGGGGAAACCAAGAAACGCTGCCAAGAAGGTGGTGCAAGAACAGAATATTAAAGGAAATCAGGGATTCCAACAAGTGGAAATGAACAAGGAAGGCATTGTACACCTATGTAACAACTAGTGAAAAGGCATTAAGATAGAGATGGAGTGTACTGTGTGCAGGATGTTGAGTATGCCAGATGCCTGTATCACATAGTGCAAGAAGGAGGGCAAAGTATAAACCTAGTAAAATAGAAGGAGCTATGTTGTGAAGATCTGAAATGCTAAGAAAAAAAGGATGTAATATTTGATCCTTAGGGCAATAGGGAACCATTAGAGTTTGTTGACTAGAAGAGCAGGGTGAAGTGAGTAGTGGCAGGGAGATGACATGATCAGAGCTGTGCTTCAGGAAAAACACTTTGGCAGTTAAGTACATGATTGATTGGAGGCTTGGGACAGAAAAACCAAATAGGAGGATATTACATTACAGGTGATTAGATCATAAGAGGTAATTTGATTTTGCACTAGTTTTGAAGCAATGTGAATGGTGAGGATGGGACATTCTAATACGTGAGAGATCTTTTGGAAAGCCAATGTTTGGCAACTGCTTGGAAATGGAGTGTGAGTGAAAGGGAAGAGTTGAGGATGAATCTGAGGATGCAAGTCTGAGTAATTGGAAGGATGTGGGCCCCTCAAAAGCAACAGGTAAATTCAGAAGCATAGTGAGTATGGGAAAGATAATGAGTTGCATTTTCAACATGTTGGCTCTTTATCAGAAATTTGAGTAAAGAAGGAAAAAGCAGCAATTGATAGTAGGGGCTGGGAGATGAAAAGGAAGGACTGCCTAGTGAGGAGGAAGAAAAAGTGAATAGATTCAGTATTTTTGATGAAGTATCAATTGAGAGGGGAAAGGAAGAGACTACTGTTGGAGACTGAGAGAAATTCAAACAGCCAGGAGAGAGGGAAGGAAAAATAATTAGAGAGAAGTAAAAGGATTGCTTTTCTATAAAGAAAACTCAAATGAGATTAGATGATATAAATTTGGAGTGTATGTAATCTTCAGTTTTGTGATTTTCACCAGTTCTGTTCTGTAGCATGTGAATAGGAGCTTAGGAGGCAGATGGTGGGAATAATCCAAGTCAGAAATTTGGCAAGGCATGAATGTCAATAATACAAGAAAGCAAAGGATTCTGGAGTAGAGGAGAGTGAAGAATTGCACTTGTTCACTAAGGGATCCCAATTGGGAAGATGGAGAGGGCAATCCAGACCAGAGATAATGTCTGGCAAAGTGGTGAAGGCATGGAGAGATTGCAATTTCACAATGAGGATGAAGAATAGGTTTGGGAGGAGCGAAGTATAGGGGAAAATGGAATGAGAGAAGATTATCATCAGACAAAGGAATTTCCAAAAGCTCAATCTTACATTTATTTTTGTACATGTAGTAGTCCTATTAGATTATAATTATGTAACCACTAGAGGATTGCAACAGGTTAGGCTCATAGTCTGATGAGGCGAATTTAAATGCCAAAATTTATAGTAATGCTACCCTTGGAAGTGTATGTGTGAAACATGTGAATGGCTTGTGATGATGTCCCCAAATAGAGAATGAAAACTCTAACAGTGTACTAGGAGTTGGGATTCCAACCCTGGGCTAAGAAAGATCACTTTCCCTTGTGTAGCTCTTATAGCATTCCTTGTGTCATAAACAGAGGGACACAAAAAATACAAAGGACAAGGTCAATGATAAATGTTTATAAAAAGTAAAATTAAATATGTCCAATGCAATCTATATCAGAATAAAAGCACACACTGGGAAACAAGTTCTGGTTGCACCCCTCTTAAGTAAGGATGAAGAAGAGAATAAGGATTGCCAGTTCTGTTGTTTGTGTTTTCCTCGGAACTCCAGCGCTCTGAGGAAGCACCACAGATTAAAAAACAAAAAACAAAAAACAAAAAACAACAAAGCACAGTCACATAACTTGTTCATTAGCTTTGCCTCTCTAGTTTCCCAGGAGAAGACTTGGGAGATGTAGTCAGGCTGCTGCCATGGTCCCACAGTTGCTCCATGAATTGTGGAATCTCTACCACCTTCTTCCTCTCTCCCTGTTCTCTTTTCTCTTTCTCAAGAGGTCATTAAAACCCCTGCCAGAGGGAGAAAACTTAGCTCTCCAATCCTGATCTCCTGTTAGGTTCCTCTCTTCCCATACAGGGAAGAAATATAACCCACCAGGGTCATTCAAGAGAGCCAGCCCAAGATTTGCCAGAAATACGATTGCAGGTGCCTAGGGAATAAGAATGCTGTTAGTTTTCCTCTTTACCCACCCAGCATCTAGTACAATGCCTTACATATGGCAATCTTTTAATAAATATTTGTAGAAGTAAACTATTCATTGAATACCGAAATGATTGTGTATGTAAAAGGTCAAAGTGACCTAGGAAGAATTACTTTGTAGTTGAGAATATCAGGGATTGGTTTTTGGAAGAGGTAGTATCTGAGTTGTATCTTGAAGGAGGAAAAGGCTGCCAACTAGCAGAGATAAAAGAAATAGTGCATTCCAAGCATGGAGGATGTACAATCAATCCTCAAATTCAAGGAGGGGTAATGTTCCTAGAAAATGACATGAAAGTAAAAAATGAGAGAATGTTGATACATTGAACCTTTGGGAAATAGGGAATTAAGTTCCTGCAACCACCAAAACTATAATCTTTCACTAGAGATGGCTGAAAATACACTTTACTGCAAACGATTTTTTTTATAACAAACCATTAATTCTCATAACATGGAGTTTTCCTAACAGAGTAACCATGAAGTACATGAAATGAAGTTGGTAGTATGCAAGAAATTTTTTTCTCACTAGTAATTCCTGAGAATTCTGTGACATTTTGTCCTAACGTCTCAATTAAAAAAAACAACAATCATTTATTTCAGACAATATTTACTTTTCACAACACATGGAATCTATAGTACCGTAAATACTGAACTGCAAATAAAATTCTTAAAGCTTAAATATGTTTTAACCTGTCTTACCTTCCACTGTGTTAGATGGTAGTATGAGGCCATTGTACTACATACTCTACTGCTGTAAACCTCTTTACCCTGGCTGCCCTCTGAAAATCAAGGAAGAGATTTCTGTGATTTTAATTGTTGCTGTGCCATTAGGATGCCAGCCATGCTACAGACTTGTACCCATTGTGCCATTCTTTTTTTTTTCTACTGCACATAGCCTCAAATGTTCATGGTTGCCAATGCAAAAATGAAAATGAGGTTACTAATAAAATCACTGAATGCTTGAGGTCATGAAAGTTAAACATGGGAATGTTGAAGATTGACTGTATGTACATAGGGGAAGAAAAGGGAAGGTCAAGATCAGGAAATAATGGGAGAGGTCTGTTTTCTTCTTCATGTATGGATTCAAGACCTAACAAATAACCCCCAAAACCTTGTCCAAATTGATGATAACCTACTTATCGGTTTTATGATAGATATCCACATGGCGACAAATAACACTCCCAGAAAGAATGTAAATAAGTATTATTAAAAATTATGAAGTGTTGGGCAAGAAATTGAAGAGTCCCACACATGATGCTCCATCTTCATACTCTAGGCATTTTCAATGGCTGTCCTTCATACCTGGAATTCTCTCCCTTCTCATCTCTATCTCTTGGCTTTTCTGACATCCTTCCGGTCTCAGCTAAAATTCTACCTTCTAGAAAACATTTCTGATCTCCCTTAATGCTAGTGCCTTACCTCTAAGATTATATCTAACTTTTCTTGTCTATATCTTCTTTGTAACCAGTTCTTTGCATGTTGTCGCTCCTACTAGACCGTGAGTTCCTTGAGAGCAAGGACTGGATTTTTGTTTTTATTTGGGTTATTTTTTTGGGGGGGGGGGAGCATTTTCTTTGTATCCCCAGCACTTAGCACATGTTTGGCACAAAGTAAACACTTAATAAATGCTTGTTGACTGACTGACAGAGCTTTTATAGAAGCACAAATCAAAGGGTTTTGCTAATTACAAAGATCTAATGCCCTAGTCATGTTTGGTGTGAAATATAAAAATATTCATATACCATTTTTATTAGACCCACTCTCATAAGCTGGCTTCCTTCTTTGTTGCAGTTTGTAACAAAGCTTTATGAGAGGCAGAGGAGGTCTGCAAGCGTCTAGGCATCAGAGAAGTTGTGTCAACTTTCTTGGTTGCATTCATTTTTTAATCTATAAAACAGATATAATTATTTCTATCTTGCCATACGCACAAGTTCAAGAGCTAATATGTGGTCTGGTGTAATGAAAAGATCGCTGGTTTTGAAACCAGACAACTAGACTCAAATCCCTAACTCTCCTTTTACTAGCTGTGTGACCCTTGGTTAGGCTAGTTCTCCATATAAAATGGTTATAAAGACTTGTTTTGAGGAATTGTGGAAAATAATGGAATTCTTAAAGGAGTCATCTGGGACTTATAGGTAGGAAAAGATTCCCAGTATTCTGCCTGGCAAAGCACATGACCTACTCCAGAATTGCAGAGCCAAATGTTACCAAACATAGCTTCAGAGTGTAAAGGAAAAGCTCTCTTCCAACTCAAAAGTTAGAGAT
Organism: Vombatus ursinus; assembly: GCF_900497805.2. Classification (NCBI taxonomy): domain Eukaryota; kingdom Metazoa; phylum Chordata; class Mammalia; order Diprotodontia; family Vombatidae; genus Vombatus; species Vombatus ursinus. The sequence goes on from NW_020954619.1 coordinate 21,440,323, forward strand.
TATTTTCACATCCTTTTAAAAGCATTTTACCACAAACACACAGACTTGGCTTTCAAGGCCCTCAGTGGTTTGGTCCCCAAAGAACTTTCCATTTCTATTTTCCACTATTTCCCTAAGCATGTAATATAATTCAGTCAAATTTAATTGCTTGCCATTTCCTGGACATAGTCTATCCTTTCCTATTTTTCTCCAATTATATCCCTTCTTCCCCAGCTGTCAAGATCTTCTATATGCTTGAAGGATTAACTCTAAGTAATCTTCATAAAACCATTGGTAAATTGTAGAGTATCTAGAAGGGCAACCAGGATAACAAAATGATTCAATTCCATGCCCTGTGAGAACTAATTGCAGGAAATGGGAATGTTTACTCTAGAAAAGAGAAGTCTTGGTAGGAGATAATTGTATCTTAAAGTATTTGAAGGGCAGTCACTTGGAAAACAGAGTAAACAAGTACAGGCTGGCCCAAGAAGAATAACTATGAGCAATGCGTGGGAGTTGCAAGAGGAAAATTTAGGCATGGTGTAAGCAAAACTTCCTAAAAATCATGACTTTCCAAACTTCCCCATTTTCCCCAGCTCCTAGTATTTTCCTCTCTGAGATTAACTTATATCTACTTTGTATCTTTCTTATATGTAGCTAGTTTTTTACATGTCTTCTCCATAAGACTGTGAGCTCCTCGAGGACTTTTGCCTCTCTTTTTATCTCCAATGCTTAGCACAATGCCTAGCATATAGTAAGCATTTAATAAATGTTTGTTGACTAACTGTAGTAGAAGATAGAGTGTTTCTCTTCTCTGGAGGTCTTAAATCAAAGGTGACCACTTTTCAGATACATTGTAGGAGGGATTCTTATTGAGATATGATTGTACTAGATAGCTTCTTAAGTCCCTTTCGAATCTGGGATTCTATAATTCCTTGAAGTATTTCAGTGAAAAATGAGCTCATCTCCTTCTGACCCCAATAGTTCTTTGTACCTCTCTTATCTCATTTATAAAATTCTTCCTTGTATAATTATACTTTAATTTGAACATATTTCCATTACCTTTTCTTCACTCTAAGATCTTTGACAGCAGGGATAGATCTTATTCTAAATTTTGGCAGCCCCTAATAACAGCACAGAGCATTGAAAATGTGAGAAAAGCTAACAGTTTGGTTCCCACAGAATTGATAAGAAAACAGGACAGGGGGAGATTAGGTTATTGATTAATTGATTTATTGGTTTACACAAATATGTAAATAGGGCAGGGGGAGATTGGTTTATTGGTTTACACAAATATGTAAACAAGATTGGGGGAGATTGGTTTTCACAGACTCTATAGAAGCAATAGATATTGTTTTGCAAACACAGATGTTAAATGGGACTTGTAGGAATGCTGGGACAAGTTGGGGGTTAAAGCCAAGTGATCCCATATAATCACTTGCCCTGCTCCTGTACAGGTGTGTGATTCCAGTGAGGGAACACACCCAATTCTCGTGAGAGTTATTAATAAAGGTATCTCTTCTCTTATTCCACAACTGTGATTTCTTTGTGACTCAGCTAACTCTTGTTTGGATAATTCACCAAGCCCAGTCTCTAGCTGAATTCTGAATTGAGTCTGGGGTTTTTATAACAAAAATAATAAGCATTGAATAAATGTTTGTTCAATGAATGAATGAATGACAGTAGTTTGTAAAAAAAATCAGCAATTTCCAATTTAGGAATTCATTTGTATGCCAATTTTTCAAAACTTTGAGAGTGTTTTTACATAGAAACAATGTTATATAGGAAAGCCTATTTAATCCACACTTTACCTGTAATAGTTAATGCTACTAATAGTATTACAGAATCTAATTTCCTTATGTAACTATACTTCTATGGGAAAAATACTTTCAGAGTTCCAATTTGGCATGCAAATACCACTTCTCTCTTACTACAACACAAGCAGCAAGGCTAGTAACTCCTCCTCTTTTACACCTGCTAGGTAGTAAAAGCCATTATTTATGGCTTTTGTGCTCTAGGACAGGGGCACCCACAGGGCAAGGATTGGGTTGAGGGTGAGAGAAGCAATTAGCATTTTGAGGCCCAGAAACTTGGCATAAGGGTGAGAATAATGAATAAGGAAGTAGGAATTTTTAGCCTTATTGCTAATTGCTTCTTTGTTTGAGATCTTGAGAGGTGAGCTGAGGGTAGCTGCTGCTTGTACCGGAGCTTGGTAAGAATTTGCACATTGCAAATAGAGGCTGAGCAAGTTAGCATCATATTTCAAGAAAAGACAGGAAACTCCATGCAAATTAATCCTTGCATAGAAGATTACCACTCCCCCCCCCCCCCCCCCCCCCCCCCCCCCCCCCCCAGCAAACATCCTCAACTGAAGCAACCAGAACAGGTATGGCAAACAGGTAGATAGCCTGAAGAGTTTGTCAAGAAAACTACCAACAAGAACAGAGAGCTAAGGATCTTGCTTCTGATAACTGTTAGAGGCAAGGGCAATTTTGCAGGGTATGCTGGTGTATGTCTGTGTCTGTGTCTCTGTGTGTATTTGCCATTGACAAGTAGTTACTATGTGTTGATAGATATCCTCCTAGAAAAGAAAGTCAAAGAGCTCAAAGAATACCCCTCTGCTCTCCAGGTTATCAGAGAAAATGGGGTTTTCTTTGAAAAAACAGAAGAAATGCTTGAAGAAACAAAGAATAAAACTAAGAAGAGACTGAGGGGCATCTTAAACCAGCATCAGGAGGCTAGATGGCAAAAAAATGTGATAGGAAAAAGAAAGAAAAAGAAAGATTACTGAACATTTGAATTAAATTATAGGAATGAGACTTTTCCCATAGAGGGAGGACCTAGACCTTGTTAAGAGGAAACAGCTTCTTGTCCTCCAAGAAATAATGATGTTGTTCCACAGATGTGGTTAGGGAGAGGAACTATCCAACAACAGCCAGAGGAAAACTAGACATGTAGTGGTGATCAGTGACTCTTTGCTGAGTCTAGATACGAGGGCAGCTATTTGTTGACATAGCATAAACAATTGAGAGGACTGCTGTCTTTCTGGAACATGTACTCAAGGTATGATGGAGACCTTCCTAAACTTTGTGAAATATCACAACTACTACCCACTCAGGGTGATTCATGTAAGTTATACTGACCAGAAAGCATCTAGGATCATAGCTATAGATTAAAGTCATGGGATAGAGATTAAAGATGTTAGGGATGCAGGTTGGGTTTTTATCATTGCATCATATTAAAGGTAGGTACTTTAGATGACAAACAGATTTGAAAAGTAAACATCTAGTTTAAAAGTAGTACCTGAGAATTTGATTTGAATTTCTGGACCACAGCTTAAAATATACAATTAACTGACTTTTGGTCCAGGATGGAATATAATTAATAAGGTAAAACTGTTTCCCTGAAGTGAATCTAATCATAGGTGTTTAAAATAAAAAACAGAGGGGGAAAGAATAAACATATCATGCAGAGTAGCAGATATAAGATGACTGCTATTCTACTAAAAGAATAATAGTAAAGAAAACCAGTAATTCACAGGCCAAGAACAAATAATAAAACAAAAGCAATAAAAACTCATGGCTTAAGATAATCTATAATATCTAAAATAATAAGGCACAGAATATGGGAAATAAAGGTGAGCTAGTGTTTCTAATACAAATGTAATAGGCTCTTGGCTTACTCCCCAAACATACTATGAACAGCAAATTGGATACCCAGAACAAGGCTGTATCTCCCCTCAATATTCTATGGGTAATAATCTCAATTTATGGGGGCCTCTTTTTAATATAATTGTGCACAAACCTCCCTCCAGTGTATTCCATCCAGTATCAATTGACTAGTTAACTACTTTGTCTAAATATACTAGCGATTAGCACCTCATTGGAAGCATGGCCCTAACATCAGCCCCCTTCTTAGTTCAGATTCAATGTTGGGAGAAAATGAAATACTTGCAAGTCATTGAATATTTAACAAAGGACGTTTGCTTTGCCCTAATCATCAAGAATATGAGACAAGGATACAGTGACATTTAGCATCTCTGAACATGGCTCTCCTCATCGCTATCTGGAAATGAGTGTGGTCATTAGGTCATCATGGTAGGTAGGGCAACTTGCATGATTTTAGGAATCTACTAATCTGAGAGAAAAAACTCTGTATGTTGGGAGTTTTTATGCCCCTGGATGACCAGGAAGCTGTGTCAGGAAAGCTGAAGCCAAGCAGGTCTTTGGGGCAGCTTTGTCTTCTTTTAGGGAAAGCATTCTCATGTTGTAGGTGGGAGAAAAAAAGATGTATCAGGGAAACACTGGTTCTATTACATATTCCAACATCAATTTACTGATTGATATTTCCTTTATAGCATTAAAAACCACTTATTGTCAATTAGCACCTACAAGGGGATATTTATAGGGAAAACAAGCAAGACCCAAAGTACAAAAAAAAAACTCTGAAAGTGGGATCACACTCTCCTCTACCACCTCAGTCCCCAGGGAGAGTGGGCTGCAACTTTAAAGTAGTTGTTACAAACATTCCTCCCACCAACCTCACTTTGGGTTGTAGCAAGAGTCAATTGACAAGTAACTGTCTTATTTGTAGTATTGGTTCCTTCTGACTCGAAATGAGAGAAAAGGAGAGAGAAAGAGAGAGAGAGAGAGAGAGAGAGAGAGAGAGGGAGAGATTTTGTTTGTCTTTTGTACTTACACTCAGTTTCAGCTCAGCAGCCAGTTAAAAGGCTTTTAATCACCAAGCAGTGAACTGACAGGTAATAGTCACAGAATAACTGTGCATGCTCTGAATTGGGGAATAGTCCCTTCATTAGCATCTACACATGGATTGATACCCAGGCAGAATATATTTTATGTTCTTGAAGGATTGGTCAGCCCCCCTGAAATTTAGTAGGATGGAACTCAGGTCTGAAATGTGATATGGAAAAGCACGTATTATTGAAAAGAAAAAAAAATAGGAAAAAAGAAGTCATTGTATACAGTGAAAATATGAGGAAATCTAGGAACCAGAGGACTTTGTATTATGTAGAGCTCTTCAGTGATGATCAATGTGGGGAAAAACAGAAGTAATTTGTCATGGGAGTTTACAATAGAACCATATGAAAAGAAGGAAGGAATAGATACAGAATTTAGGATACCAGTTATATACTTGGCATGGAAGCATGATATCAACGTTGTGGCAGACTTCAATTATTAACATCTATTAGAGCTCTAACTCTGCCAAAAAATAGAATAACTGTTAAATTCTTCTTGTGTTTTAATGATAATTTCATTCTTGAAAATATGGAGGAAGGAATAAGGAAAATTGCTATTCTAGACCTTTTTCTGGCCAACAAGGAAGAATTTATTACTGAAGCAGAATTATGGGAACCTTAATAGAGGAGAGGAAATGTCCCATATAGAATTATAGAAATTCAACTTTGTTAGGAGCCTCAGAGGCCACCTGGTTCAATCCATACCTGAATTAAGTATCCCCTCTACAACTAACCTGACAAAGAATCATCCAGCTTTTTCTTGAAAACTCGCATTGAGGAGGAACTCTCTATTTCCTAAAGTAGCCCACTCCATTTTTAGACAGCTCTGTTCCGAAGTTTTTCCTTACATTGAGCTGAAATCTGCCTCTGCATTTTCTACCCATTGTTCCTGGTCCTATTCTCTAGGGCTAAGTAAAACAAGTCTTTCCCTCTTCTACAGGATAGCCTTTCAAATACTTGAGAATTTTTTTTTTAAATCATACCTCTCCTAAGCCTTGGCTTTTTTAGGCTAAATATCCTGAGTTCCATCAATCAGGCATCACAGGATGTGATCTTGAGTCCCTTTACTATGCTGCTCAACTTTGTCTGCAAAGTCTTCAACTTGTCAATGTTTTTCCTAAGATGTGACACCTAAATCTAACTCCAGTACACCAAATGGTTTTCTGACTGGGGCAGAATACAATGGAACTATCAATTCTCAACACCATACCTCTCTTACTAAAGCTTAAGATCTCATTAGCTTTTTTTGGCTGCCACATCACAGTTAATTCATTTGAGTTTGCAGTCCATGGAGCTCTCTACATCTTTTTTTTTTAAATAATCAAAACCAAAACAATTTAATTGGATTTTAAAAAAAGCATGGTAATATTGAAAAACACTATTCAATATTTAATGTAACAAAGTCATCACTTTCCCTTATGCTCTCAAACTTTGTCTTCCTCCTTCTCTCAGGCTGAAAATTGTTCTCTTCCCAATCCTCATGCTACTTCCATGCTATCAGAAAAGAAACTAGCCAATCACTCACAGAGTGGTTCAAGCAGCTCTTGGAAGGATTTGGATTACATTAATAACTCTATATACCTCAAATGGTCTTAGGATCCTTTGACTTCTCTGTTCATTGACTCTTTACATTTGATCATTTAGCTCCCCAGATCTTTTTCAGAACAATTGTCTACTAATATCTTCCCCATAAGGTGCTTATGAAGTTGATTGTAAGTGTAAGACTTGACATTTATCCTTCTTAAACTTCATCTTCTTAGAATTGACCTGTTACTGTAGTCCATCAATATTTTTTTAATCCTGTCATCTAACTTGGTATCAAAATAGAAAATACATGTAAAAGTGCTTTGCAAATCTTAAAACACTATATAAAAGCTAGTTATTATTTTCTCCTTATACTAGCTTTGTGTTGCCTGCAAATTCAATAAACATGCAAATATTCAAATCATTGATAAGAATATTAAAGAAGACAGGGCCAAGGAGAGGTTCTTTAAGCACTTCACTAAAAACTTCCTTCCAGTTTGACATCAAACCTTAATGAATATTCTTTGGGTCTAGCCATTAAACCACTTTTTCTCAATTCACCTAATTATACTATCCTCTAGACCACATCTCTCCAAATTATTCACAAGACTAGCACAAGAGACTTTATGAAATGCTTTGCTAACTTTAGGTAAATTATAACTGCAGAGTTTCATTGATCTACCAATCTAGCAACCTTGTCAAAGAGGAAAATGAGTTTAGTATGACATAATCTAATCTTTTTTTTTTAAAGAAATGATTGTTGCTTTCCACTTGTAAATCACAGTTATTTTTAGATATACTCTACCATTATCCAGAATCAAACCTTCCCCTGCAATGAGAAAAAGCAGGCAAAAACTGATATAGGGGCTATTTCCACCAGTGTGTGTGTATGTGATGGGAGCATGCCCGGAACTACCCTGAATGCTTCTGGTCAACCATGTGTGCTGCCTCAGAGCTGAAGTCAAACCAACTCAAGTCAATGCTTGGATTTATTAAACACTCAGAATGTGCCAGGTACTGTGCTAAGCACTGAGGATACAAATAAAAGACAAAAAAAAAATTTCACTGCATGTTCAGTCAAATAAGGGAGACAAAATGTAAACAACTATCTAGAAATAAAATATATGCAAGATAAATTAGATACTCAACAGAAAGTAGGCACTGACATTAAGGAGGATAAAGAAAGGTTTCTTACAGAGGTAGAATTACACTTGAGATTTGAAGGAAGCTAGGGAATCCAGGAGGCAGATAATTCCAGGCATGGGAAAATGTTTTTCCACTATTACTGGCTGTCACCAGCAAAAATGCCTGGAGTCAGGAGTTAAAGTGTTGTATTCTAGGAACAGCATGTGAGGGCCTGGACCAATGTGTAGGCAGTGTCAGGGGAGAGAAGGGAGCACATTAAATAGATGGTATGAAGACAGAATTAATGAAACTTAGCAACAGATTGGACATTGGAGGGGGAAGTGTGAAAAAGTAAGGATTTGAGGATGAGCCTAGGTGACTGGGGGGAACGGTTCTAGAACTTTGAAATAATAGAGAAATCTTTTTAATGGTCCTTTAATCTTGTGATGGCAGTGTGGGGGGGGTATGCATTAGTTTAAAAAGAAGAGAGAGTGATATGATGGCCTGGTTGGAGGCAACTTTGTAAGTTTGAGAAGTTTGGAAATTCTGGGTTTCTTTGTCAGAGCTGACAGGAAGCAGGGAAATTTCAGAAAGGATACCACTTAGAGGGGGAAGAGCTCAGCTAGCTGACTAGACAGAATATATGGACCTGGAGGGCGTTGTTTGACAAGTAGGAGCCATAGTGAAATGTAAAAGAGATGTCTGTTCATCAGAGTCTAAAATGCTTTATGCTTTGGGATGTGTGTGTGTGTGTGTGTGTGTGTCTGTGTCTGTGTGTGTCTGTGTGTGTTTTAGTCTCACCTTCTTAGGAGAGCATAATGTATTTCTAAGTTATTGTATCCTGTTTTATCTTTTGGTCAATGTGCTCTTGTGGTTCTTTTGTATGTGAAGTATTCCTTCTGTACTGATGAAATAAATAGGTATCTTCTACCTGAGTCATACAGAATATATTTAGTAGACTTCTACTGCCTCCTTTGAGAAAGCCCTAGACATGAGCCAAATCTAAGCTTGAAGTCATTTTTCTCAGGCGTGGTGGTGGTGATAGGTGAGGTATAAAGAGCCAAAGGGTTTGAGATAAAGAAGTCTAGCCTCATCAGAGTCTAGGCTCCCCTTAAAAGTGAACTCAATCACTGAATGTGTGGGTCTAGAGCAGACGTGTCTCTGCCCTACTTTTGCTTCCATATGTTGTATTTTTTTAAAATCCAAGTTGGCTGAGGAGCTCTCTATACATCCATATTAGCCAGTCTCTTTAGATAACTCCCCCCTATTCCTCCCTGACAGAATTGTCCCTCTGTGTCTTCAGCAGTTCAGTTCTCAAAAACTTTTTTTTTCTGAACACTGAATTTCATCCTCCCCAAATCTATGCGATTTGTTCCACATTATGCCCAACTTCCCTCTCCCTTTTTATCAGAAACTCTAAGACAGAATATTCACTCTTCCTTGATAGTCCCACAATGTTCTCTCCAGCAAGTAGTTTATTTTCTTTTGGGGAATCAGATCCAATTTGAAATTTCCTCTTCTCGGTTCCTTCATCTTTTAAGAATGAAATTATCATTAAGGAAAACCAAGAGATTATTCTCTGCTTTGCTTTTGGCAGACAGAGTTCTAGTGGATTTCTAGATAATTGAAATACCCCATGACAGGTTTGCATGATATTTTCCAATGTCCTCATCTATTTTCTCTTTCTGGACAGTTGGTCTTTAGTTATAATCTGAAGATTATATTGCTTTATTTCCCCTGCCTTTTGCCCAAATGTTCTCCACCATGCTTTTTCCCTTGAGTTTCTAGAATCCCTCAAATGAGTATATAACCACAACGGAGACAAATTCCAAAATATTTATCTGGTTAGTCCCTGGAAAACTGTGAGACAGATGATTTAAAGATTTACTTCTATCCCATCCTGAGGGAGGGAGGAGAATTCTTAAAAGACAAGACCCTAAAGAGTAGAGTTGGAGCAAAGATGAGATTCTAGGATGAACAAGCTGAGGTGGGGGGAGGGGAAAGAGGGAGCTGCCAGTGCCTCTGGCACAAGGGAAAATGGAGCCACAGGCCTCTGCCTCTTTTGCTGAGCACTGAGGAGCAAGTAAAAGAGAAAAGGGGCACAAGCATGCTACTCCTGCTTCCCTGATCTTAAGTGAACTGGAAGGGGAACACGTGTGGAGATGCTGAGAAAAAGGCTATTTCTGAGCTATTTGGAAACCATGTAGAACGTACCTTCTCTGGAATATCTTGCTCAATCCTGGGTTCCATTGTTTAAAAAGAACATCGATAAGCAGGAGAATGTGTAGAGGCAGGTAACCAGGACGGTAGAATGAACAGGACACTTTTATCCTAAAGAAGAGAAAACTCAGGTGGCACATGGTCACTGCCTTTGGTTATTTTTAGAGCTGTCATGTGAAGGTGGGGTTAGACTTAGGTCTGGCCCCAGAGGGCAGAACAGGAGCAGGGACTGGGCATCACAGATGGGTTAATAATGTAGGCTCTGTGCCAGGAAAAGCTTCTAACAACAATGGCTGTCCAAAAGTGGAGGGGTTACCGAAAGAGGTGGTGAGTTCCGTCTCCTTGGAGGTCTTCAAGAAGAGGCTGCGTGACTACTTGTTGGGAATGGTATAGTGGGGGTTCCTTTCAGGTATGGGTTGCTCAGAAGTCTGCTGAGCTCCCTTCCAACTTAGGTTTTCTGTGGTTTTGAGATGCAGTGATTGGAGTCATTGCTGCTGCTGAGAATAGAATCCAAACTTTCCTATCCTTGCTTCCTTCCTACTCTCATTCTGTGAGAGAGAATTAAGCTTCTTTCCCAAGCATTGTTCCTTAAAGAGTTTGTTTTGCTTTCTGATTCATTGTTTCTCTAAAATAAAGTGGTTAACACAATTCTGATATAATGTTTCATTATTCAAAGGCCGCTGAGAGGCCATAGATGGTAAAACACACTGGAGGGAGAAGCGGGAAATTATAAACTGTAAGATATCTCTCTCTCTCTCTCTCTCTCTCTCTCTCTCTCTCTCTCTCTCTCTATCTATCTATCTATCTATCTATCTCTCTATCTATCTATCTATCTCTCTATCTATCTATCTCTATATGTGTATATATATTTATATATTTGTGCATATATATGTGTGTATGTACATATATAAATATATACACACATTTATATAAATATATACACACATTTATATATAGATCTATTTGCAGAAAGATAACTTCTCTCCCTATTTTCTAGTACCTTTACAACTTGGATTTCAAGATGTACAAAATTTAATTATTGATTCATATTTTTATTGCTCCCTAAAACCACAAGGATGGATCAAGGGTAGTCCTAGATACAAAATGAGTCAATAGTTTCTGTTTGGGGGAGGGGAAGACTGCGAGCTCTTGGGAAAACTCTTCCCTATGGGGTGGAGCCAAGGGAGTGACTAAAGGAAAATGTTGCGCCCAAGGAAATACATTGAGAAGGAACTGGAGAAGAGTTGTGCTGCCCACATGAGTGAAGGGGCCAGAAAGAAAGAGGGAATTAACTAGTCTGTTAATCACCAGTTAGCTCTCTACATCACATACAATACAACTGCTATAATATATCTTATACAGTGTCACTTCCTGGTCCCTTTCTTCCCCTCTCCCTTTTGCCTATTCCAAGTCTTTTGAACAATGTAATATGATGTATGGCCATCATTTTAGGAGAGCATATTTCTTCTTTTTTTTTTTTTTTGCTTTTTATTACTGAAACTTATATATACAATAAGAAAAGATAAAAAATCATATTAAAAATTTAAATATTGAAACATAAATACAAAATAAGAAAAGAAAAAAAGCCTGTTGTGCACAGCAGAACATAAGAGAAGATTCAAAATACATAGCAATAAATTTCCATTTCAAGAAAGCCTATATAATAAATACTACATGTTATGTTGAGAGCTGTCCATCTTTTCTTTGCTTCCTTGTTAGTTTTCTTTTGTTCTCTGCTGTGAACTTTTTACTTTGTTTTTTTTCCCCCTTCTCTCCCCCAGAAAACTACAATTAAACATGGATATATATATATAGATATGGCTATACATATATATATGCACATATACATGCATATATATACATATACATACATACACACCTATACTTTCCCTAACAAATTCCACTTCTGAGCTTTGTTTTTACTTTTGTGTGTATCTCTTATTTCCTATCCCTCCTAACTCCTCTACTTTACTTTTACCCTCCACCTTGCCCTCCTATTACTTAACCTTCCCCCCCGCAAGGAGTCCTCCCTTATCCATCTAAACACCCTTCTATACCCTTCTTTGAGTTATTCCTTCACCCTCTGCTCTAAAGATCCCTCCTTTATTCTCCCAAGGATCTCTCCTTTGTCCTCCCATTCCCATTAAGAGAGCATATTTCAAAGAACTCACAGAAAGGAAAGAAGATCACATGGCCTAAAGGTTTTTTTAGGGAAATCAGTTGAAACTTAGATTTTTGAAGACATTTATGGTAGAAGCAAGGGCAAGTGATTGAAGATCAATTCAAAAGATTAGTAGCATCCTCAAACATACTATCAGAGGTAATATTTTTTAAAATGATTTGTAGCTGCTGGTAAAATTTCATAACAATAAAACAGGCTTTTAAAGCTGTGTTGCATGTTGAAGATGGGCTGAACACTTCTATAGTGTTCTCAAAAGATTGTTAGTAATCAATGCTGAAGTCATTGATTGTATACCTCAGGTTGAAGTCAATCCCTCACTACCAGAACTTCCAACTGGAGAAGTTTTGAATGCCATTAGTCTCCTCTGGTGTGGCAAAGTGCCTAGTGCTGATTCTATTCCAGCTGAGATTTACAAGGTAGGGAGTCCACTGCTCATACAAAAGCCTACTGAAATTTTCCAGGTGATATGGCAAGAGGAAGTTATCCCCCAGGAGTTCAAGGATGCCTCCATTGTCCATCTCTATAAAGGTAAAGGAAATAAATTGTCCTGTAACAATCACAGAGGGATCTCTCTCTTAAGTCAACGCTGGCAAGATTCTTGCCAGAGTCCTCCTTAATAGGCTGATCCTTTAATGGAAGATGGTCATCTACCTGAGAGCCAACGTGGCTTCAGAAAGGGCCAAGCAATAGTAGATATGGTGTTTGCTGCCCAACAACTCCACAAGAAGTACCAGTTGCAAAACAGGGGTCTGTATGTTGTGACATTTGTCTATCTGACGAAGTCCTTTGATAACAGTCTGTTATGAGGGCTTATGGAAAATAATGGCAAAATTTAGTTCATAAGTATCATATTCAGTTTCATGACAGCATGCTTGCCAAGATTCTGGATAATGGGTGATGATCTCAAGTTTTCCCAGTCACCAGAGGAGTGAAGCAAGGCTGTGTGCTTGCTCCCATGCTTTTTAGCATGATGTTTTCAGGAATGTTGTCAGATACCTTCAATGAGGATGAAAACAACATCAAGGTCAGCTACCATACTGATGGTAAATTATTTAATTTGAGAATGCTACACACAAGCCAAGACTAATGTGGAAGGAGAATTGGTGCATGATTTTTTGTTCACAGATGATTGTGCACTCAGTGCAGCTTCTGAAGCTGAGATGCAACAAAGTATGGATCAATTCTCTGCTGCTTGTGCTAATTTTGGCCTAACAATTAACACCAAAAAACATAGGTTCTCCAACAGCCAGCACCACATTATGCATACATGAAACCAGAAAATGTTATAGCAAATAGGGAAATTTTGAATACTGTGGATAAGTTCACTTACTTTGGCAGTATACTTTCCAAGGTGGTACATATAGAGGATGAGGTTAATGCAGGCATTGACAGCTAGTTCAGTGTTTGGGAGGCTCCAAAGGAAAGTATGGGAGAGAAGAGATATCATGCTGCCTACCAAACTGAAGGTTTACAGAGCCATTGTGCTGACCTCATTGTTGTATGCCTGGGAAACCTGGACAATCTACCAGCACCATACCAGGAAACTAAATTGCTTCCACTTGAATTGTCTTAGGAAGATTCTGAAGATCACCTGACAAGATAGAGTACTGGACATTGAGATTCTTTCTTAAGGTAAATTGCCAAGCATTCAAACTCTACTGCAGAGAGTACAACTCTGATGGGCTGGCCACGTTGTTTGAATGCCAAATGTACATTTGCCTAAAAGGCTATTTTATGATGAACTCACTTAAAGTAAGCACTGACATAGAGGTCAGAATGTAAAATACAAGGACACTCTCAAGGTCTCTTTGAAGAACTTTGGAATTAATTTGTGACATGGGAGATATTGGCAAAGGATGGCCCAGCATGGTGTGCCTGTATCAAAGAAGGTACTTGCTCTATAAGTGAAATAGAATTACAGTAACTCAAAAAAAATGTGAGATGTGAAATTTAGAGACAACTTCAATCCAAATGTTCATGTGGACCATTTGTGCCCAGCCTGTGGTAGAGTCTTTTGAGCTCATATTGGTCTGATCAGCCACAGTCAGATACATTGTACCTTGACCCCCACATAGTGATGTCATTTTGGTCCTCTTCAGGAATTAAGGACAACAATCAACCAACCCATTAGCATGCCAAAGGAGGGAGAAGATTCTTGCTTGGGGTAGATGGGACAGTGAAAGCAAACAGCAGAAAGAGGGTGGGACTGTTCAGCACTTATTTTGCTTCTGTTTTGCATGTCAAGGAAAATTATTTTTGTACTGGGAAGGAAAGAAAAAAAAAGACAATCAGAGATTCAAAACTGAAGATTCAATTCAGCAAGCATGTATTAGGCACTTACCATATGCCAGGCCCTATGTTAGGTGCTAGGATTCCATGACAAAAAAATGAAACTAATCTCTGCTCAGGGAAGCTAGGTGATGCATTGGACAGAGCAGTAGGCCTGGAGTTAGGAAGATCTGAGTTCAAATATGGACTCAGACACTTACTAGCTGCAAATAAATCACCTGGGCAAATGACCAAACCCCTATTTGCCCCAGTTCCTTACCTGTAAAATAGGAACACAATGGAGAAGGAAATGACTAACACTGTAGTATCTTTGCAGCTAGGTGGCTCAGTGGATAAAGTGCTGGGCTTGAAGTCAGGAAGACTCATCTTCCTGAGTTGAAAGACACTAACTGTGTGACTCTGGGCAAGTCACTCAACCCACTTTGCCTCAGTTTCTCATCTTTATAATGAGCTGGAGAAGGAAATGTCAAACCACTCCAGTATCTTTGTCAAGGAAACCCCAAATGGGTCTCAAAGAGTCAGGCACAACTGAAATGACCAAACCATCCCTGCCCTCAAGGAATTCTACTGAGGAAAAGTAACTTGTTTATATATAAATAAATATGGTTTTGGAAGAGAGAAAGCACTGCTAATTCAGAGGATCAGGAAAGGCTCTGTGAAGGAGGTGAATCTTGAGATGAACTTTGAAAATCTTTTGCTAGATTCCAAAAGATAGAGATAAAGAGGGAAAACATCCTAGGGCCAGCCTATAAAAAGGCACAGAGGTAAGAGTGTAGTCAAGAGTAGAGTGTTCAAGTGTAGTCCATAATGCTATGAGGATCCTTTTCTCAACTTCCACTCTCCTAGACAAAAAAAGGCTACATCTCCTGCTTAGAGTTTGAGGGAGTACCCCTGAGGAGTTGCATTTGATCCTATAATGCTAATGGCTCTATCCCCCAAGACTATCAGGTGTTTGTTTGTTTTTTTTAATGCAATTGGGGTTAAATGACTTGCCCATGGTCACACAGCTAGTAAGTGTCTGAGGCCAGATTTAAACTCAGGTGTTCCTGACTCCAGAGCTGGTGCTCTATCCACTGTGCCACCTATTACCCCTCATGATTATCGTTTGAGAATTGTTATAGTTAATCAAGTTTTTGAAAGAGATATTTACTAGGATGGTATAGTAAGAAGAAACATTGCAAACATCTTCCAAAAAGTCTGGGACGCATTGCTACAAGTATATACAGAGTCCAGAGGAAAGTGGGTTTGAGCTTAGAGAACACATGCGGCAAAGGGGTAACTTGCTACTAGTTGATGAAAGTATTTTTCTTCATGTATGGGGTGCTCAAGTTTTTTTTTTTTGTTTGAGTGGGGGCCAGGCTCTTTATGGAAGAGCTGTGAATCTGTGTCTAGTCTGTTCTTGACTCCTACTGCAGATACTGCCATTGGGTGATACGGGATGCTGCTAGGACATTGATGAGAAGATAGAAAGTCCAGCATTCTCCAGATCCTTGCAGCTAAAAATGTCCTGCTCTGGCCAAAGGGGAAGTGGGATAAAGAAGACTGAGCCCAAAGTAGAAGCCAAGACTTCTCTATTCTTTTCCTCCTCCCCCCACCATATTTCTCATTAGGGATTTTACTGTTTGCTCTAATCTCTCCAATGATTCCTTTTTCAATTTGCTTGATAATCTACAAATGACTCCTAGGACAAGACCAAGTTTCTTCAATTTATCTGAACCCTCTTCTAGTACACTCAGTCTAAAGTTTACTATTGATGGATTATTTTCACCTGGTTAAGGTACCAGGGCATCTTATCACTTACTTTAGGTGGGGTAGAGTGACTTGATTGAGGAAAACAATCAATCCAATCCTTATACAGGGAATTGTAAGTTGGCAATTTGACTAGAATGTAAAGTGGGAAGATAGAAAAGGAGTTCCTAGCTGTTCTCAGTGAGTTCAAATCATCAAAGATTTAGGGATAAATGAGCTCTATTCCAGATTATTGAAAGAAAAAGTGATTGTGAGAATGTGAGAGATGTCTCCAAACTAGAGAAAGTAAAATGAATAAGGTTTTAATATACAAGTTGTCAGGATCTGTAAGGTGCCAAATATTATTATGAATAATAAAGTGACAGATGATACTTCAATCTGCCACCCTTATCAGAAAAAATGTAGTTCTAATACCAGTTCTGACTACAACTATACAGAGAAAATTTAATCCAGATTCCAAACTTTAAATAAGGCCCCAATAGCATCCAAAATCTGCTTCTTGCTCTTATTTAAATAATTGAGCTGATAATAGTTTCTATTTTTGAGTGTACCTTTTCTCCATGGAAAGGGAAAAACAGTTTAGAGCAAGAATTAGGCGAATCAAAAGTTCAGTTTAGGGGAAGTGACTTCTGAGGGCAGAACCAAGATGGAGGAGTAGAGAAGCACTCAGCTGAGCTCTCCCAACATTGCCCTCCGAACAGCTTTAAAATAAATCCTCAAATTGAATTCTGAAGTGGTAGAACCAATGAAAGGCCACAGTAAGACATTCTTGTAGCCCAAGTCAGCAGAGGAGGTCAGAAAGAGATCTGTGACATGTAGGAGGAGGCTGGCCCAGAGCCCACATGGATGAAACACCAACGGTGGGACAAAGTGTGGTGGCAGAAGCAGTAGCAGATTTGGGAGCTCTCAAGCCAGAGATAGTAATGGAACTTGGTCAGAAATAGATTACAAGGCACCTGTTTTAGCACTGGATGCAGGACCAGGTGCAGTTTGGCAACTCCATTGCCTATACCTAATTCTGGGTCATAGTTCAAGAGCAGAGAGGAACACTTTTAATCAAGAGGGACTGAGGGGCAGTATCACTTCTGGCCTCAAGCAATCAGGGACCCTGAGGTGAAGTATCACTTCTGGTCTCAAGGAAGGAGGGGCCTTGAGGATCAGTAACAACTGCAATCTCAAGGGGCCCTTCCTGGATAAAAACCAGAGTGTAGAACAAGAGGGCAGTGATCATACCTCTCCCCAGATCACACTACCTTGGAAGCACTGAAAACTTCCTACCACCCAGAACTAGTTCTCAAAATAACAATGGAAAAAAGCCTGAAGCAGAACATTACCATAAAAATCAACTATGGTGAAAAGAAGATCAAGACACATTCAAAAGACAATGAAGTCAAAACCCCTATAAGCAAAGCATTAAAGAAAAGACATGACTTGGATACAAACCCAGCAAGAGTTCCTGAAAGTGTTAAAAATAATTTTTAAAATCAAATAAGAGTAGTAGAGAAAAAATAGATAAAGAAATGAAAACAAAGGGGAAATTATGAAAAAACAATTAACAGTTTGATGAGAGGCACAAAAAATACTGAAGAAAATAACATATTGAAAACCAGAATTGGCCAAGTGGGAAAAGGTACAAAAATTCACTTATAAAAATAACTCCTTGAAAAGCAGAATTCGCAAAATGGAAAAAGAGGTACACAAGCTCACTGAAGAAAATAACTCCTTAAAATTAAAATTGGGCAAATGGAAGCTAACAACTCCATGAGACATCAAGAAACAAAATAAAATAAAATATAAAGATTGAAAAAAATATAAAAAAATGTGAAATATCTCATTTGAAAAACAATTGACCTGGAATATATCAAGGGAAGATAATTTTAGAATTATTAGACTACTCAAAAGCTGTGATTAAAAAAAAGAGCCTAGTCATCATATATCGAGAAATTACCAAGGAAAACTACTTTGATGTCCTAGAATCAGAGGGTAAAGTATAAATTGAAAGAATCCATTGATCATCTCCTCAAAGAGATCCCAAAATGAAAACTGCCAGGAATATTATAACCAAATTCCAGAGTTCCTAGGTCAAGTAGAAAATACTTTAAGCAGACAGAAACAAATCATTCAAATACCACAGAGCCAGAGTCAGAATCATACAAGATTTAGCAACTGCCATGTTAAAAGACTGGCGGGGTAGGAAGATGATATTCTAAATAGCAAAAGAGCTGGGATTACAACCAAGAACCACCTACCCAACAAAACTGAGCATAATTCTTCAAGGGAAAAAATAGATGTTTAATGAAATAGAGGACTTTTAAGCATTCCTGATGAAAACAGCACAGCTGAATAGAAAATTTGATTTTAAAATACAAGACTCAAGAGAAGCATAAAAAGATAAACCAGAAAAAGAAATCATATAGGACTCAGTAAGTTTAAAATGTGTATCTTTCTATATGGAAAGATGATACATATATAAAGTTCTAAGAACCTTATCATTATTAGGGCAGTGAGAAAGATCCTAGATAGAAAGAGGGTGTGGGAGTGAGTTGATCATGTTGGGATGATGTAAAAAAAAAAAAAGGATAAGTGAAAAAGAGAGATGTCCAGAGAGAAGGGGGAAGGGAGAAGAAGAATAGGAAAAAATATCTCACATAAAAGAGGCATAAAAAGAAGAGCTTCCATGGTGGGGAGGGAGAAGGATGGGGGAGTAAGCAATACTTAAACCTCACTCACATCTAAATTGGTTTTTAAAAGGAATGTGTGTGTGTGTGTGTGTGTGTGTGTGTGTGTGTGTGTGTGTGTGT
>NW_020954619.1:21458957-21512177 GCF_900497805.2 Vombatus ursinus
TGTGTGTGTGTGTGTGTGTGTGTGTGTGTGTGTGTGTGTGTGTGTGTGTACTCAATTGGTAATAGAAATCTATCTTACCTGGAATAATATTGTGCAATAAGAAATGATGAGCAGAAAGCTTCCAGAAAAACCTAGACAGACTTACATGAATTGATACAAAATGAAGTAAGCAGAACTAGAAAAACAGCGTACGCAGCAACAATAATACTTCATGATGATCAATCAGGAATGACTTAGCTAATCTCAGCAATACAATGATCTAAGATAATTCTAAAGGACTTATGATTAAAAAAAAAAAGATATCCATCTCCAGAGAAAGATCTGGTAGAGTCTGAATAAAGATCAAAAGATACTTTCTTTTTCTTTCTTTTTAGGTCTGTGTTTTCTTTCATAACATGACTAATATGGAAATATGTTTTTCATGACTGCACATATATAACATATATCAAATTGCTTGCTTTCTCAGTTGGGGGGAGGAAGAGAAGAGTGTGGAACTCAAAAGTTTTAAAAAATAACTGTTAAAAATTGTTTTTATATGAAATTGGAAAAATTCCTTCAAAATGAGATACAAGATAAAGTGTTGGGGAAGAAATCATGGGCATGCAAAAAATAGGGATGACTTTATGAGTGGGATCAATTGGAGACCCCAAAGTAGTCATCATAACAAAAATAAGAATACAAAGAAATATCTATCTTATCCAACAGGAAAGTAGGAGGGGAAGAGGATAAGAAAAAAAAGAGGGGGTGATAAAAGGGAGCCAGATGAAAGAAGCAGTAGTCAGAAGCAAAACAGACTTTAGAGGAGGGACAGGATAAAAAGAAAGAGAAGGGTAAATAGAAGAAAATAGGATGGAGGGAAATGCAAAGTTAGTAATCATAACTCTGAATGTAAATGGGATTAATTTATCCATAAAATGGAAGCAAATGGAAGAATGGATTAGAAACTAGAATCCAACAATATATTGTTTACAAGAAACACACTTGAAATGGAAAGAACACTCAGAGTTCAAATAAGAGTCTGGAGCAGAATCTACTATGTTTCAGCCAAAGTGAAAAAGGCAGGGGTAGCAATCATGACAAAGCAAAGCAGAAACAGACCTGATAGAAGAGATAAGCAGGGAAACTAAAACTTGATAAAAGGAACTATAGACAATGAAGTAGTATCAGTACTAAACATATATGCACCAAATGGCATAGTGTCCATATTCTTAAAGGAAAAGTTAAATGAATTACAGGAGGAAATAGACAATAAAACTATACTAGTGGAGAACTTCAACTTTCTTCTCTCAGAGCTGGATAAATCTAACCATAAAGTAAATAAGAAAGAAGTCAAGGAGATGAATTAAATCTTAGAAAAGTTAGATATGTTAGAATTCTGGAGAAAATCAAATGGAAATAGAAAGGAGTGTACCCTTTTCTCAGCTGTCTATGACACCTTCACAAAAACTGACCATTTATTAAAGCATTAAAAACCTCACAACCAAATGCAGAAAAGCAGAAATATTATATGCACCCTTTTCAGAACATAATGTAATAAAATTACATTTAATAAAGGGCTGTAGCAGCATAAATTAAAAACTAATTAGAAATTAAATAATCCTAAAGAATGATTGGGTCAAAGAACAAATCACAGAAAAAATCAATGCTTTATTATTATTATTTTTTGGCGAGGCAAAAGTGGTTATGTGATTTACCCAGGGTCACACAGCTAGTATTATGTGTCTGAGACCAGATTTGAACTCAGGTCCTCCTGACTCCAAGGCCAGAGCTCTAGCCACTGTGCCATCTAGCTGCCCCTAAAAGGAGATCCAGAATCTTTTTTTAAACTTAATTTATTTACTTATTTTTTGCAAGGCAATTGGGGTTAAGTGACTTGCCCCGGGTCACACAGCTAGTGAGTGTTAAATGTCTGAGGTCAGATTTGAACTCAGGTCCTCCTGACTCCAGGGCTGGTTCTCTATTCACTGCACCACCCAACTGCCCCTACAATCAATAATTTTATTAAAGATAATGACAACAATGAGATAATATTCTAAAACTTGTGGGATGCAGTCAAAGCAGTACTTAGGGGGAAATTTATATCTCTAAATATGGACATCAATAAAAGAGAGAAAGCAGATAAGTGAAATTGTGCATGCTACTAAAAAAAAAAACTGAAATAAGAACAAATTTAAAATCCCCAATTAAACACCAAAATGGAAATCCTGAAAACCAAAGGGGAGATTAATAAAATTGAAAGCAAAAAACCATTGAGCTAATAAAAACAACTAGGAGCTGGTTTTATGGGAAAAAAAAGATAAACCATTGGTTAAATTATTTAAAAAAAAGAAAGAAGAAAAGCAAATTACTATTATTAAAAATAAAAAGGGTAAATGTATCACCAGTGAAGATAAAATTAGACCAATTGATAGGAATTATTTTGCCCAATTATATGCCAGCAAAACTGACAATCTAAGTGAAATGGATGAATATTTACAAAAAATATAAACTGGCCAGATTAATAGAAGGGGAAATAGAATAATAATTGAATAACCCTATCTTAGAAAAAGAAATTGGACAAGTCATAATTGAGCTCCCCAAGAAAAAACCTGTAGAACCAGATGAATTTATAAGTGAATTCTATGAGACATTTAAGGAACAATTAATCCCAATACTATGTAAGCTGTTTGAAAAAAAAAAAAGGTAAAGAAGGAGTACTACCAAATTCCTTTTATGACACAAATATGGTTTTGATGCCCAAACCAGGGAGAATAAAAACAGAGAAAGAAAACTATAGATCAATTTCCTTAATGACTATCAATGTAAGAATTTAAATAAAATACTAGCAAGGAGATTACCAGCAATATATCACAAAGATCATACACTATGAACAGGTGGGAGTTATACTAGGAATGCAGGTCTGGTTCAATATTAGGAAAACTATCACCATAATTGACCATATCAATAGATGTAGAAAAAGCCTTTGACAAAATACAACCCCCATTCGTGTTAGAAACACTAGAAAACACAAGAATCAGTGGAGCCTTCCTTAAAATTTCAAGTAGTAGCTATTTTAAACCATCAACAAGTATTATCTGTAATGGGGATAAACTTGAAGCCTTTCCAATAATACCAAGTGAGAAGCAAGGATGTTCATTATCTCCACTATTATTCAATATTGTACTAGAAATGCTAGCTATAGCAATAAGACAAGAAAAAGACATTGAAGGAATAAAAATAGGCAACAAGGAAATAAAACTATAATTCTTTATAGATGACATGTTTGTTATACTTAGAGTAGGACTTCTTAAACTTTTTCCACTCGTGACCCTTTTTGTGTTTTGGCAGTGCAGTGCAAAGTGCACATGCTTTGTGTTCAGAACCAAGACTGCAGTAAAGTTGTGCGATGCAACATGAGCAAGCACTACCAGAAACATCTCAGATTCATTACACATTTGATTTTGAATTAATTTTTGGTTGTTAACCATTCAGAAACCTTTTTTGGTTGCCAAATTTTTCATGACCTCATCTGGGGTTGCAACCCACAGTTTAAGATGCTCTCATTTAGACAACCCCAGAGAATCAACTAAAAAAAAAACTAGTTGAAACAATTAACAGCATCAGCAAAGTTGCAGGATATAAAATAAACCCACATCAAGTATAAGCATTTCTAAATATTACCAACAAAACTCATCATAAAGAGATAGAAAAGAAATTCCATTTAAAATAACTGTAGGAAATATAAGATACTTGGGAGTCTACCTGCCAAGACAATGCCAAGAATTATGTAAACACAATTCTAAAACACTTTTCAAATGAATAAAGACAGATCTAAACAATTGGAGAAATATTAATTGCTCCTGGGTAGACTGAGCCAACATAATAAAAATGACAATTCTACCTAAGTTAATTTACTTATTCAGTAATATTCAGCCATACCAATCAAACTACCAAAAAATTATTCCATAAAGCTAGAAAAAATAGAACAAAAGATGAAAAATATCAAGATAATGAATGAAAAAAAGTTATAGAAGGTGGCCTAGCAGTTCTAGACTTCAAAATTAAAAAAAAAAAATCTTGCACTGGCTAAGAAATAAAATGTGGTAGAAATAAAGGAATGGAATTTGGTTATATTATCTATACAAAGTTTTAAACAGGTATTTTGTATTGAGGTGTAAAACACCTATAGAAAATCACAACCATTATGGAAAGAAGGGGGAAAATTGTTCAGTGCCTTGTATCAAATATGTGATATTTGCATCTATCCCATGGCCAAGTTACTATTTTCTATGTTCTGAGTATAGGCTGGTCTCCCTTCAGGAAGAGGTAAAGATACTAGGGAAGGTAATGAACACCTCTCTGCACTTCAAATTGTTAGAGAAAATGAAGTATTCCAGAAGTAAACTGAAGTAAAGAAAGAAATTTGAGTTGAAGAGGGGATACCCTTTTCAGTATGATGGAGAATGGGTACACAGAGGAGAAAGGGAAGGGGAAGGAAAGTTGTACTTTGGAGCTTAAAAACAGATTTGAGGCTCTTCCTGAAAAGGAGAGAGCTGGATGTTCTGAAGAAGGAAAAGTTGCTTGTTTTTCCCGGAATATGATAGGGTGACAGAAGATAGCAGACATGAATGTTACCTCCACATCACTGATTAATGGGCAGAGAAAAAAAGAGAAAAGTTAGTTAGTTGGTTCTTCCTTGTTCAGGAGTACTGAGGCAGGTACTATTAGACCTTCCTAATAATAGAGAAATCTATTGTCTCCCAGGGGAAGGTATCCAAAATACGAAAGAGAACTTCTCAAGACTTATCAGCATGGATGACAACTATTCATTTCTGGGGATTCATATGGCCAAAAATGACTTTTCCAAATGGAGCCCAAAAACTATGAAATCTTGGGCAAGAAATTGAAAACTAGAAGGGAATAAATTTTTTGTTTTCTTCTCTGTTGCCCTGTGCAGGCAAGAGACGCAGAAGACACAAGTTAATTTAGGAAGTGAACAATTGGGCGAAGAAAGTAGTGTCTGAGAAGGGGATTTGGCTTTCTGGATCACTACTTGCAATATACAGTTGACAGATTCCTAGCTAGAGATGAGAGAGTATACCTGAAAAAGGCAGGTAAAAATGAATTTTCTGGGTATCTTGCAAAACTAATAAAAAAGCCTTTAAACTAAAAAGGATGCAGGAGAGAGAAGACTATAGAGTCTCTAAGTTAGACATTATAGAGAACATTCACAAGTATTTTAAAAATAGCTGAGATATTTAGAAATTCAGAAGAGACAAAATATAAGAAATGAGCCAGTAGGTAATTCTACAACCTAAAATATCTATATACAAATACCCAGGGTTTAGGCAATAGACAAGAGGAGCTAGAAGCCCTAATGAAAGAGATGAAGCAATATTCTAAATTAAGATGTAAGAAAATCCAGAAACCAGAAGAAGGAAGGATGACAGAGTATTTGGTTAAAGGTCAAAGGAGAGCAGAACAGAAATGATGTTGTCACTGGAATATACTACAGACCAAAGGAACAAAAAAGAAAAAGTAAATAGGTAAGGAATTTGGGGAACAGATCACAAATCTAGCACAGAGCCATGATATGTAGTGGTAATAGGGGACATTAATTATTCATATATTGTCTGAGTTCTACCAAAGTAGAGCAATTAATAACTTCTTGACTTACATTAGTGATACTTCTTTCTTTCAAAAGATGGAGAAATCCATAAAGGGAAATTCTATTCTGGATTTGATTCTAAGTAACAGGAAAAAGAACTGATTGATAGGATAGAAATGATGGAAACCATATTGGGAAATGATTACTTTATTTTAGAGTTTTTGATACAGAGGGAGAGGAAATCTGGGCATTTGCTGATCCTGACTTCAATTCCTAGGGAAATTCTAGACTAGAGATCATGGAAGAGAAGGTTGTTGAACACTTGGAAAGGGGAGAAGTGATTACAAAGAGATATCACAACTTCATCATGAACAGGAAATACCTTACTTCACTTCCTTTTTTTTGACAGGACTACCAACCTAGTAGATGAGGGAAATGCTGTGGATATAGTTTATCTAGATTTTAACAAAACTTTTACAAAGCATCTCATTCTATTCTTCAGAAGAAGGTGGAGAGATAGGGATTAGACAATACAATCAGATAGAATCAAATATTTTCAGGTTAGAAAACCAACCAGATGGAGTAGAGGTTTCCGAATTTATTTGGCTTACTGCCCCCTTTTAAAAAACTTACTCAACACCCCCCTGGAAATTTACTTTCTTTAACCCTTTAACTTTTTAAAAAATTTGCATCTTTTCAAAAAAATACAAAATACATATTTTTTAAAAATGATGCATCTTACAGGGCAGCTAGGTAGTGCAGTAGATAGAGCACCAGCCCTGGAGTCAGGAGGACCTGAGTTCAATTCCGGCTTCAGACACATAACACTTACTAGCTGTGTGACCCTGGGCAAGTCACTTTAACCCCACTGCCCAGTCAAAAAAAATGATGCATCTTAAATTTAATAATTTATTGCAAATTTGTGGGGTTGCTCCTGCATTGAAATTTTGAAGATGCAATATTGCCTTGTAACTGTGTAGTATTATATCATAAAAAAGTCATTACATGCACATATCCCTGTCAATGCATGCTGGACTTTCCGACAATGTGCTACACGCTCACCTGCCAACATTTGCTTGTTAAGACCTGTCAGTGGACTTGACTACTGGTTGGTTATAACTTGGATTTTGTGTGTTTTTTGGAAAATAATGTAATCACTATGACTTTAACTCTGTTACTCAACAGATGAAACATGTACAAAGAGTTTTTTCAAAATGTTATTATCTTCTCTTGTTTCCTTATGCTTCCACCACCCCCTTATTTTTATTCAATGCCCCCCAATTGCACCTGAGGCTACTACCACCCTCCTGGGTTCCAGTACTCTTCAGGGGTTGGTATAGCCCACTTTGGGAACCTATGAGTGGAGGACTGGACGTTTACTCTGAAGCTTACAACCTCTCAAATTTCCCTTCAAAATAGGAGTTGTGTGCAAGAGATAAAGTAATTTCAGCTATCTCTATGGTCTAGGATATTAAAAGACACAGAAGAAGTAACAATTCAATGAACTAAGAATAGAGAGGGCTAATTGATACCTAGCTCCTAATAAGCTCACAAAGTACCCCCTCCCCACTCTTCACCACACTCCAAGCCTACAAACAACAGGTTACAACAACAGGTTACAACAGAACATAACTCTACCACTTTCTTCTCCCAGTACCACTTAAATCCAAAGAGCAGAAGCTCACTTAGGCTTAGATTGCAGCACTGCAGTGCAGCAGCACTGTGTGCTACAACAGAACTCAGACAGAGGACTAAACAACAGAAGGGAATGGGGAAGGACGTGTGGAACATGTGACTGTGTGACACTTTACTAAGACTGATGGAAAGAGCCCAGCATTTAGCTGGGACCAGTTCCATCCCCCCAGAAGTCACTCAGAACAGAGAATGAGGCTGGTGAACCATGAATTACCAACTTGGGAAGAGGCTGATACAACTTTGAGTTCCAGCCCTCAGGACAGCATGAAACCACAGCAGGATGTTCCTGAATGGTTTATAAAAGAAATATTAATCAAAAAAACAGAATTTATGACCTGTTCAGTAGACATAAATTGACATTCAGTCATGTAGTTATGTCTGACTCTTTGTGACCCTATGGACCATAGCACATCAATACTATACTGGAGTGGTTTGCCATTTCCTTCTTCAGCTCATTTTACAAATGAGGAAACAGGGTTAAGTGACTTGCCCAGGGTCATACAGTTTGTAAATGTCTGAGGCTAGATTTGAACTCAGGATTTCCTCACTCCAGGTTCTATTCATTGAGCCTAGCTGCTCCACCAACTAAAGAGTTTCCTTTAAATAACCAGGAAATGACCTCTGTATGATGGACACTGGTTTCTTATACAAAAAGTCCTTTTCCAATACCTCATTGCTATATGGAAGTGACCCTTGGTTCTTGATGTCTATTCCTGTAGACCACAATCAATGGCAGGTCCATTGTACTTGGAAGGCCTTTAAATATGTATCACAAACCTATCCCAGTCAGCAAATATTTGGTCTTCTAAGTGGAGAGAGATGGCACCCAGGTCAATAGCCAGGTGTTAGAAGATAAGCTTATTTGCATTTAAGGGTGGACTTAAAACCTAGAAAGACTTAGCTGGCAAATAAACATATGAACCAGTAGAGAAACAATGACTTAGCATTTAGTTTTTTTCCAATGCCTTTCCCTTTACTAGTCATTTAATGGGAAGAAAAAAATAATTTGGAATTGAAACCTGAGACCCTAGGTAATTTGTTAGAAATGTATTCTCTACCTAGGCAATATTTACATATCGTTTGTCTACTGGAAATTAAATTGGGAGTCATGTAGATTTTCTAGCCCTCAACTAGAGAGAGGGTGTCTGAAAATGACATGAGCCTCAGTGTTTAGGAAATACAGTTTTCAGAATTAAGCCTGAGGGCACAAACTAGCTAGTATTGCTCTTTGTGCCAAAGAAGTTGAACCTGGGTCAAAGAATACCCTTCTGGACAGTTAGTCAATAAACATTTATTAAGCAACTACTCTATGCCAGACACTGTGCTGAGCACTAGGGATGCATAAAGAGGCATATGACAGCTCGTACCTTCAAGGAGCTCACAGTCTAATGGGGGAGACAATATGTATGTACAAACTAGTTTATACAGGATAAATAGGAAAGAGAGAGGGAAGGTGCTAGAATTAAGAAGAGTTGGGAAAGACTTCCTATAGAAGATGAGATTTTAGTTGGGACTTAAAGGAAGTCAGGGAAGCCAGTAAGAGATGAAAAGGGAGAGTATTGCAGGCATGGGGAGCAGCCAGAAAAAAATGCCCAGATGGAGTATCTTACTCATGGAATAGCAAGGAGGCCAGTGGCAGAATTGATGAGTAGGTAGCAAAGAGCAAGGTGTAAGAAGACTGGAAAGGTAGGCGGGAGCTAGGTTATGAAGGGCTTTAATTGCCAAAACAGAGGATTTTATTTTATCTTGGAGGCCATAGGGAGTCACTGAGTTTTACTGAGTAGGTAGGTGACATGGTTAGACCTGAACAGATTGAAGTGAGGAGAGACCTGAGGCAGGGAGACCCACCAGCAGGCATGAAGTGATAAGGGCCTGCATTAGATGGGTGGTAGTGTCAGAGGAGAAAAGGGGGACACATTAGGGAGATGTTCCAAAGGTTAAATCAACAGGCTTTGGCAACAGATTGGATATATGAGGTGAGAGATAGTGAGGAGCTGAGGATAACCTGTAGAGGAACAGCCATTATAACCAGCCAGGAAACAGATCAACAGGGAGAAATGCCTGGTAGAGACTATACTTCTTACAGAGTTTACATATCCAGAACTAATTATGCATCTAGTCAGGACTATGGGACCCCTGAACCCAGTGGGAAGTATCTAGCATAATGCCTGACACATAGTGTCCTTTTAATAACTTCTATTCATCTATCTATCCATCTACCCATCCATCTATCTATCTATCTATCTATCTATCTATCTATCTATCTATCTATCTACCTGCCTGCCTATCTGTC
The DNA here is from genome assembly GCF_900497805.2 of Vombatus ursinus. Taxonomy (NCBI): domain Eukaryota; kingdom Metazoa; phylum Chordata; class Mammalia; order Diprotodontia; family Vombatidae; genus Vombatus; species Vombatus ursinus. The sequence goes on from NW_020954619.1 coordinate 21,468,533, forward strand.
TGTCTGTCTATCTATCTATCCATTGATCTGGAGGCCTAAATTGCTCCCTCTATGGCCCTACTATACGTGTTCTCTATGTGTAAACATATGGGGAATACACACATATACCTAGACTATGCATATATTAGACATAGATAAAGGGCATGGGTGTGAATCAATTATGTTAGGATTATTTTTTTTAAATGAAGAAGTGGGAAAGAAGGATTCAATGGGAGAAGGGGGGAAGGGAGAAATAGAACGAGGAAATTTTTGTCACATAGAAGAGGCACAAAAGGAAGAGTTTTTACAATGGAGGGGAAAAGGGGGAAGCAGGCAATGCTTGAACTTCACTTGAATCAGAGTCGGTTCAACATGATAAGAATAAATATGCATACTCAGTTGTATATAGAAATGTGACTTGCTTCACAGGGAGATAGTTGGGGAAGGGAGATACAGGAGGGAGGGGTGATAAAAGGAGGGTGGGTTAAAGGAGGCAGTGGTCAGAAGCAAGATAGACTTTTTAGTGGGGACAGGAGAGACAGAAAGGCAGAGACAGAGAGAGGCATACACACACACACACACACACACACACACAGAGAGAGAGAGAGAGAGAGAGAGAGAGAGAGAGAGAGAGAGAAGATAATGGGATGATGGGAAATATACAATTAGCAGATATAACTGTGAATGTGAATGGGATGAGCTCACACTTTAAAAGGAAGCAGGTAGCAGAATGGATTAGAAACCAGAATCCAACAGTATGTTGTTTATAAGAGATACATTTGAAACCAAAAGACACATACACAGAGTTAAAATAAAGGGCTGGAGCAGAATCTAATATGCTTCAGCTGAAGTAAAAAAGGTAGGTGTAGCAATCATGATCTCAGACAAGACAAAAGCAAAAATATACCTAATTAAAAGAGATAATCAGGGAATCTACATATCTCTAAAAGGTACCATAGACAGTGAAGTAATATAAAAAAGTTTTTATAACAAATTTCTCTGATAAAGACCTCATTTCTCAAATACATACTGAGTGTAGAACTGGGTCAAATTTATAAAAATAAAAGCCACTTCCCAATTGATAAAAGGTCAAAGGTTTGAACAGGCAGTTTTCAGAAAAAAAATCCAATCAATAGTCATATGAAAAACATGATCTAAATAACTATTGATTAGAAGAATAAAAATTAAAACAACTCTACCACCTCACACCTATCAGATTGGCTAGGAAAACAGAAAAGGAAATTGACAAATGTTGGAGGGGATGTGGGAAAACTTAAATATTAATGCATTGTTAGTGGAGTTGTGAATTGATCCTACCATGCTGGATAACAATTTGGAACCATGACCAAAGGGTTATAGAACTGTGCATACCCTTTGCCACAGCAATACCACTACTAGGTCTTTATCCCAAAGAGATCAAAGGAAGAGGAAAAAGACCTATATATACAAAAATATGCATAACAGCTCTCTTTTGTGGTGAACAAGTTGTAGCATATGATTGTGATGGAGTACTATTGTGCTATAACTAATGACAAGGGGGATTGTATCAGAAAAACATGTGAAGACCTATATGAACTGATACAAAATGAAGTGACCAGAACAAAGAGATCATTGCACACAGTAACAGCAATATCATAATGATGATCAACTGTGAAAGACTTAGCTACTGTGATCGATACAATGGTCCAAGACAATTTGAAAGACTTATGGTGAAAAAAAAATGCTATCCACCTACAGAGAGAGAACTGATGAACTCTGGGTGCAAATTGAAGCATAATTTTCTCGCTTTATTTTTCTTGCTTTTTGATGATATAGTTAGTATAGAATTATGTTTTGCGTGATTTCACATATATTTAATTCATATATTGCTTATCTTCTCAGTGGGTTGGGGAAGGGTGGGAAGGAGGGAGAAAATTTAGAGCTCAATTTTTTTTAAAAGAATGTTTAAAATAAATAAATGGTAATTTTTTAAAAATGCAGCCTGCAGAGATCCTTATTTATTGATTAATGGTTCCTGTTTCTATTTGAGTTTGACAACACTGATTGAGATCTTTTCTTTCCTTTTCCCCACTCATAGCTTAAGTAATCCCCTTAGATTTTTTTTTGGAGGGAGCAAGGTAATCAGGGTTAAGTGACTTGCCCAGGGTCACACAGCTAGTAAGTATCAAGTGTCTGAGGCAGACTCAGGTCCTCCTGACTCCAGGGCTAGTGCTCTATCCACTGTACCATCTAGCTGCCCCTCCCCTTAGATTTTTCAAGTTACCATCTGCTTAGTATCTTTGTGACCATGGTCAAGTCATTTAACTTCTCTAGTCCTGAACTTCCTTATCTACCAAAAAAAAAAAAAAAGAGAGAGAGAGAGAGATTGCATTGATTTTTTATTGATGTTTTACGTTCCTTACTATTTCTAAATTCTATGGTTCCTTGATCTTTCTGCCCTATTCCCTCAGAATCTTGCTTCTCAGGAGAACAATTTGATAATTTGAGTATCAACGATTGAATTAATGTCTAATCACAATTTTCTACTTTAACAGAATGCTTGAAAACAATACCTTATATGAAAATAGTTAGTATAACAGAGATAATTTTAGGTATTTTAGGCCATTTGAGCACCAGGGAAGGTGTTGGGGAAAGAGTACGTTTCTTAGCCCCTCTAATCAAAATACTGTGAGTAGCTAGGACCAAGGAAAGACACAGAGAATAGAGTTCGGGACCCTACATATAGCATTATATAGAATAAGCCTAACTAGTTTTACGACTGGTTCCTTCCATGACATATTTGGATTCTCTCACTCCCTCTCACTGTCACATATCTCCAAATCTAGAGCAGGGAACATACTGTACTTCTATACTCACAATTAACAATTTTCTTGGCTCTGACTTGTCCTAGATCTAAGATTTCTTGTCATCTTCTGGTTGGGTTCTAAGTGCAAGGTTGAACTACTCCAGGGAATAATCATTTATTTACCTAATAGCCTGGGACCTACATTTTTTTTCTCTTTGTAGGAGAAGGGGAAGATTTGAGCCATAAGAATTTGCTTAGTCTATTTTGTATCTAACCTGCTCATCTCATGAAATTCTTTAAAAAGCTATAAGGTAAATAATTAATTAATTTAATAAGATCACTCAGTTATTGTTAGCATTTCTTAAATAATCGAATGGGGCAGGTTGACATATTAGATACACAACCAGTCTTAGAATTAGAGCTAGGTTTGGTTCTGCCTCTGACAAATAATAGCTATATGACTGGTCAAATCATTTAACTGGTACCTTATGCAACTCTATCAGACTAAAAATTACAGAGAAGTTGCAGTCTGCCTTGGTGCAGGGATTTTCCATAGCAGGATTTCTCTACCCAAATGAAATAATGTCTGCCAGAATTATCCCTCCCATCCTCTCCCCTAAAAGGAAATACTTTTTGGAAATATATCAGAGCTATGTTGTCACAGTGATGAAACTGGATTATAATTAGTGGGTGTTGACAGTGATTCAGATCACTTTACCTCAATTAGAATTGAGTTATAGAATTATACACTGTTAGAGCTGGAAATTAGTTTAGAGATCATCTAGTCTAAATTCCTCATTTTTCAGATGAGAAAAGTAGGCTCAGAGAAGTTGCCCAAAATCACAGAGCTAGTTAGCCTGAAAAACATAATTACAATTAGATTTGGTAATGGGCAACAAGGTGAGCTTAAATTATTTAAATTCACTGATACTCCTCAAGTTACATGTTAGTTATTTTCATCTCTTCCCTGATAACACTTTTGGCCTAATAATTAACAAATTAGAAAAGGAATTATATAAAGTTTAACTTCCTTTCCATACCCTTTCTGATGCCACTGTAAATAAGCAAAAACAGGCAAGAGACAAGACACAGCAAGCAGTAATAAAAAGTTCCTGTGAAAATCGATAGTTGAGTGGAAGATACCAGGTGAGGTAATGTGTATAAAAGTGCTTTGGGAAAACTTAAAGCACTATATAAATGCTTGTTGTTGCTGTTGAAGAAGATGTGGTGGAAAGAAGACTGGGCATGAGAAGGCCTGGGTTCTTGTTTCAGCTCTGCAGCTTACTAACTGTGTGACTATATGCAAGGTACAATCTCTCTGAGCCTCTGTTTCTTTATCTGAAATATATTCACTGCAACAAACATCTCTCAAGGAAGGTGTTCTGCTAGATGACAGAGAGACATGAGAAAGAGAGACATAGAAAGAAGAGAGGGGAGGGGGAGGGGCAGGAGGAGAGAGACAGAGAGGAGAAAGAAGGGAGGAGGAGGAGAGATAGAGAGATGAGGGAGGAGAGGAGAGAGGAAAACAAAGAGGGAGAGAGGGAGGATGAAGAGGAGGGACAGAGAGGAGAGAGAGAGGAGAGCAAGGAGGGAGGGAGGAAAGTGAGAGACAAAAAGAAGGGGGAGAGGGGAGGGAGACAGATTGAAATTTGATTTTTCCTTTTTCCCTCTCTCCCCCAAGGTCAGTTGATGTAGTCACAGGATGTAATCACAGATGACAAAGTTGTATTAATGTTAGCAAGGTGTTAACACCCTGTTATTTCTTTATGAAGTATGACTATCTCTCTGAATCAGAATGGAGACATGTCATTTTTTGTTGAGTCATTTATGTTGTGTCTGACTCTGTGTCCTCATTTTGGGGTTTTCTTGGCCAAAGTACGATTGTGGTATGCCATTTCCTTCTCTAGCTCATTTTACAGATGAGGAAACAGGCTAACAGAGTTAAGTGTCTTGCCTAGGGTCATATAGCTAGTAAGTGTCTGAAACCAGATTTGGACTCAGGAAGAGGAATTTTCTTGACTCTAGGCCCAGCACTGAATCCACTCACTACCTAGCTGCTAATGTCACTGGACAAACAAAAAAAAAAAAAAGAGGGGCTTTAAATAGCTAAGCCCTGCATACTAAGTTCAGCAGTTTGAGAGTTCTAGTATTAGAATAGTCAAAAGATCCAGCAGTAAGGGAAGAATTTAGCTTTGGGAGAGAGATTCCTCCCCCCCTCCTCCCACACACACACTAAATTGGCATATAGTAGAGCTGCTAGGCCAGATGGAAATATTCTAGCCGTCACTTGGTCAGTTCAAGACAAGCTGAGGCACAGTAGAGGGAACAGAGACATACACTCCAGATTGATAGGGATACAGAAAGGCAGTCACTCACAGGAGGAAGCAGCTTTGACGAGTGGGCCTTCTGGCAGCAAAGGAGAGAGCCAGCCTTGGCAACAGAAAATTGAGTTTGGTCAGGACTCCACTAGAAGAGAAAAGACATTAAGGTCTTTATAGCATGAGAGTTGGGAGTTGTCTTGGCCACATGTGGACCTTCCCACCTTGCACTCTGTTTTTGCCCATTCTCCTCAAAGATACTGTGTATTTGTGTGACAGGATGCTCCAGGTTTATGGGCGGTAGGGAAGGGGTGTGTGTGTTTTATATAGCTACTGTTTTTACTGTGATGTCTTACTAAATGTCTTTTCTTTAAGCCATTCATGCTTATTGATTGACTATTAATTCAAAATGTACTAGTGGGGACTTCTGACCTATGGGGACTCTGGACCCAGTGGCCACCCTATAGCCTGATGTAGCAGCCACTACCTGGAGTTCCACTGTTACCCGCAAGTGCTGAGTTGGGGGAGATTTGATGCACAAAGATAGAAAAAAAAAGTGATTATTGATTATTAAGCTTAAAAAATTAAATTAAATTAAAGATTTAAAAATATGTAGTTTCTGATATTAAAGAGTTTGCAATAAAAATAAGAAGAAAAAAATATGACATCTACAAACAAATATAAGATGAAGTGGAGTGTGTTAAAGGCAAAAAAGTCTAAACAAAATGCTTTAAAACATTTGTGGAAAGGGTGATCACTTTCAACTAGCAACATCTGAGAAGGCTTCATGGAAAAGGTGGCACCTGAACTGAGCCTTCAAGGAAGAAAAAGATTTAATCAGGGACATCTAAAGTGGTTAGATTCCAGACATGGAGTGGTGGTGGTGGTGGTGGGAGGGTGATGGTGGTAAGGCTTGCCATCTTTGAAAATGTGTAGAGGTGAGAGAAGAAAAGACAAGATTAGAGAGAGCAACGTTCAGTCCAATTTGCTGAATCACGGAAAATGTGAAGGTGAATAGACAGAAATAATGTTAGAAGAGTAGGTTGGCTCTAGATTGATTTGTGGAGGGTCTTCCAAGCCAGACTAGAAAATTTGCATTTTATCTGGTGGGCAATGGAGAAAACCTGAAGATTATCAGTCTTGAGAGTGACATGATCAGACCTATGCCTTAGGAGGAAGATCTAGGTTGACCAGGGGAAAGATGAGGCACTCAGAAATACTTAGTTTAGTGGTACAATGGCTTAGGTGAGAGACTCGAGCTAGAATGAGGGTTGGAACTAGAATACTGATAGAGTGAAGGTAACCAAAGTAAAACTTAAGACTAGTCAGTGGTAGAGTGTGAGCAGTGAGAGAAAAGGGAGGGTCCCAGATGATGCTGGGCCTGAGTGACAGGATGGATCATCAAGTAATATTTACATTTTGGGAGGAGGAGGTTTTTGACTGTAGAATTTGTGGCACAGCCAAGAGATCCAGATGGAGACATGCAACTAACAGTGAAAGATGTGGGACTGGAGTGCAAAGAGCTCATTCTGAACTGGATATATATACTTGAGAGTCATCTGCCTGGGACTGACAGATAATTAAAGGAATGGGAATAAGTGTTATTGCCAAGGGAGCAATAGTAGCTAAAAATTATCATACAACAGCTAACATTTATATAGTGCTTACTATGTACCAGGCTCTGTGTGCTAAGTGTTTTACAATTATCTCATTTGATCCTCACAGCAACCCTGAGATGCAGGTGCTTTTATTTTCCCCCCATTTCACTGATGAGGAATCTGAGGCAAACAAAGGTTAAGCGACTTGCCTACAGTCACTCGGCTACTAAGTGTCTGAGGCCAGATTTGAACTCAGATCCTCTTGCCTCCAAGCCTAGTGCTTTATTCACTGCACCACCTAGTCAAGGACATTGATGTTAAATGAGGGAATGAAAGATAAACTAGTAAAAGAAACTGATGAGTGGTGAGACCAGGGGTGGGGAACCTGTGACCTCAAGGCTACAGGTTCCCTACAGACAGTTAAAAGGAGAATCAAAAAAGAACAATGTCACAGAAGCCAAGGGAGAAAAGAATAACAAAAAGTTTCCAGGATGACAGTAGTGAAAAAATTAATAATTAATAATACCAAATGCCACACAAAGGTGAAGGAGCATTCAGCCTGAGAAAAGACTGTTTCATTTATCAATTATTAGGTCAATGCTCACCTTGCAGAGAGCACCAGTCAACAAAGTGTTGGGGACAGAGGATTGGAAAGTGAATGAGTGGTGATAAAGTAAAAAACAGTAAGTGTAGATTGTTCTTTCTAGAAATTAATAATGAAAAGAAGGGGAAATATCGCATGATACCTGGAGGATCCAGTAGGGTCCAGGAAGGTTTGTGGGGTTTTCCCCCACAAGGACAGACCTGAGAATGGAGAGAGAGAGAGAGAGAGAGGCAGAGAGACAGAGACAGAGAGACAAAAAGAGACAGAGACAGACAGAGATAGACAGAGATAGAGATAGAGAAAGAGAGAGACTGACTCAATGCAAGGCAGAGAAACAGAGAGAGACAGAGACAAAGACAGGAAGAGAGACTCAAATCAGAGAGACAGTGACAGATAGAGATGATGATTAATAGAACAAGATCCCAGATGGTATGGGATAAAGAGCAAAAAAAGAGGAGTTAGTTTTGACAAGGAGGGTCCCTTCATCCTTTGGTATGGGAAAGAAAGATTAATGGATTGTTTAAGATGCATAGGAATTGAGGTTTGGAGGAAGGAAAATAAGGAAGCTTACCATGGATGTCCTCAATTTCCTCAGTAGAGGCAGAATCATCTGTAAGTGGAGAGAGTGCATGTATGCTAGGGGAAGGGCAGAGAGACTAGGAAGGTAGAATGAAGGCTTGGAGGAGATGATGAGAAAGTTTGGGATAGTCACTGGGGGAAACCTGAAAGAGAAGCAATCTAATTAATGAAAGAATAGTTCAAACCAGGAAACATTTATGCAGCTTCTTCTACAATCAAGGTGCTGTTCTAGGTGCTAAAGATACAAAGATTAAAATGAAATAATCCCTATCCTCAAAGAGCTTATTTTCTGTGGAAGAGAAACAACATATTACACAAAGAAATATAGTACAAGAGAAAAATGAGGAGATAAAGAATATTAATAACTAGTAGAATCAGAGAAGATTTTTCACAGAGGACCTGAGCGGAACCTTAAAGAAAAACAAAGATTCTGAGAGACATAGTTGAGAAGACACTGCATTCCATCTATGGGAAAGGGGAATGGCTAGTTGATTAGTTTGCCTACTAAGTAGAGGAGAGACAGAGACAGAGAGGCAGACAGATGACAGAGACAGAGAGACAGAAACAGAGACATGGAAAGAGACAGTGACAGACAGAGACAGAGAGTTACAGGAAAGGGGGACAACTCAGAGTTGGGAGATGGAGGATCACATTCAAGGAAAGTAAGCCAGTGTCCTTAGAAAGGTATATGTATGTGAGCGTATATAGGGGGGTATGGGTCAGGTTATGAAAGGCTTTGAAAACCAGTTTCAAAATTGGATATAATAATGAGCCGGAGGCAGCTAGGTGGCACAGTGGATGGAACACTGGCCTTAAAGTCAGGAGGACCTGAGTTCAAATTCGGCCTCAAACCAAACATTTGACACTTACTAGCTGTGTGACCCTGAGCAAGTTACTTAACCCCAATTGCAAAAAAAAAAAGTAATGAGCCGCTGGAATTTATTGAATAGGGGGGTGATATGGTCAAAATGACATTTTAGGAAGATGAGATGAGTCTGACACCTGACTAGAGGAGGGGTTGGAGTGGGGAGAGACTTGCAACAGGGAAACCCACCAGCAGGCTATTGCAATGGTCTGGGCATGAGGTGTTGAGAGCCTGTACTAGTGTGGTGGCAATGTCAGGGAAGAGAACAGGAGATGTGTAGGACAGATAGTATGAAAACAACAGGACTCGACTACTAATGCATGTGAAAGTAGGAAATAGTAAGGAGATATTGATGATACCTAGGTTCCAAGCCTGAGTGACTGGGAGGATGATGGTAACCTGAAAAGTAACAAGGAAATTAGGAAAAAGGAGGGTTTGAGGTGAAAGATAATAAGTTCAGTTTTAGGATATGTTGAGTTTAAGATGTTGATAGGTTGTCCAGGTTGAAATTTCTAGAAAACAGAGGTATGAGACTGCAGGTCAGGAGAGAGAGAGAGAGATCAGGCACAGACAAGTAGATCTGAGTCATCTGCATAGAGATGAAAATTGAAAACATGGGAGCTGATAAGATGATCAAGTAAAATAATATAGAGGGAGAATAGAAGAGGTCCTAGTCCAGAGCCTTGGTGGACCCCCCCCCCCACCAAGAGAAAATAAAGAGAAGCAAAGGAGACAGAGGAGTAGTCAGGTAGGTAGGAGGAGAAATAGAAGAGAGCAGTATCATGAAAATCTAGAGAGAAGAGAGTTTAAAAGAGAAGATGGTGAATAACAGTGCCAAAAGATGGTAGGGAGATCAAAAGGATGAGAATTGAAAAAAAGACCGTTGGATTTGGTAATTAAAGATTATTAGTAACTGGAAAGAGTGACTTCAGTTGAGGATTGGAAGCCAGACTAAGAAGTTCTGAAGAGAGTGAAAGGAAAGGAAGTGGAGGCATCCACTTCTCAAGGTGTATATCTACAAAAGGGAGGAGAAATATGGGATGATAGCTAGCAGGGATGGACAACTCAAATTAGGTTTTGTTGGGAATGGAGGTGATGTCAGCATGTCTGCAGGCAATAGAGAAGCAGTCAATGGAAAGGGAGCAATTAAGTATTAGTAAGAGAATCCTAATGATAGAAGGGGCAATCAGCGAGAGGATAAATAATGGAATGGGATGACTTGCGCCTTTAGAGGGGTTTGCACTGGCAACGAGAAAGGCCATCTTTTCATGTGAAATAGGTGTGAAAAAGGAGATAGTGGCAGAGGGCAACTGAGTGATGTGAGATGAAGAACAGGGAGCTCTCTGTGGATTCCATTTTTTTCAGTTAAACATGAGGCAATAGTGTAGGGGAGGGGGGAACTGAGGGTGACTTGAGGAGGAATGAAGAGGTTTGAAAAAGCCATTGTTAATCAATTAGGGAGGCTTAAAAGAATTGCCTTGTGACAGTGAGGGCCCAATTGAGATTATATAACATAAAGTTATAGTGGACCCAGCCCATTGTGGAAGATACACTTAAGAGGGGAGAGACTGAAGGAATGGAAGTAAATTGGAAGGCTGCTATAGTAATTCAAGCAAGAAATAATGAGTCTGAACTGGGATGGTGGCCCTATGCATAGAAAGAAGGTTGTGGATATGAGGAAGATCAGGGAAGAAGAATCAACAAGCCTTGGCAACTGCTTGGTTGTGAGGGATTGCTCTGTGTCGGTGAGAGCTCACTAAAAGTTAGTTACTGTCTGTGCCCGACCCTTTCAGCATTACTTACACAATCTTTTTCACAGGGTTGTGAAGCACTAAAAGTAACATATAAACACAAACATATATTATATCTGGCTTGTCTTATTGAACAATACATGTGGTTGTGACTGATAAAAACAATTCATTGATTTTCAGGGTCTACCTTGTTTATATTTTTAGAAAAAAAAGTAACTGGACCTGTTAACTAATTGATACTGGGAACTCCCAATGAAGTAACTTCCATTACCAATGATGACTGGCAAATGCTTTCCAACTGATAGTCTTAGGGAATTGATAAATGATGTGCCCTGGGTCACACAGCCAGTATCTATCTGTGAGATGTGGTATTTGAGTCTTCCTGACTCTGTGGCTAGCTGTGTGCCTACAATACCATGCTGCCCCTCTTAAAAATAAAAAAAATTAATATTTTAAAATTTGGTTCAAATACTATGATACAAAACAAAACTCAAAAAAGAGACTATAATTAAACCTACAACTTGTAAACCACCTCCCCTCTTGAATTTTCAAGTAGCTTGTCAATTTTGTTCCAGTTTTCATGAGATCTTTCTGAAGTAGGTGGAATTAGAAGCAGTGTTCTTTCCTTTAAATATCATAGTATTTACTAAATGCATAGCTCTTACTAAATGCAAAGCTTCTAATTCATGAGACCTTAAAGGTCACTTTAAAAAACCAAGGCTTGTAGAGAGCCAAGGAGTGGGTGTTTCTGGTCACTGTGCCAGGTGCCTTATTCAACATATGTCGAAGTGTTTGTTTTTAACTAGTAGACAACAGACTGTGGTTTGTGCTGTATTTTCCAGGGAAGCTGTCAAATGGCTTTTATCTGGCAGTCTTCTAAACTGTATCACAGGGTGATACTGGCAAACTGCTCAAGGGATTGTGTCTGACTGACATGTCATAAGATGTGGAACATGCTCAGGATTTTTAATAGATCAACTGACGTAAATCCCATCAGGTCTTTATTTCTACTCTTGAAGTTGGACTCTCATGCCTCATCATGACACAGACGTGATGTTGGGGTCTCCAAAACTATGCCAGCAGAGTATAAGGTCTGGCAGTTCCTATGAAGCTGGAAAGGCATTCAAGTAAAGACTTGTATTGGACAATAAGTCTGTCAGCTGAAGACCAGCCAGCCAAGTTTAAAGAGGCCTATCACCAGGTTGGTGCAGAGTGATGGCTATTTTGGCCATAGCAGCTGGGGAAAACCATTTACTAAAGGTTTTGTGATCTGCTTCAGGGTGAAAGGGAATGTCTGTTCTCATGAAAGCAGATCTTTAAAGTATTAAGGCAACTCAAAACAAGTTTATTTGTATCTCCATGAACTCCTTTCTTCTATATCTTCATAGTTAAAGTGAGAGCTAGCTATCTGAAATAATTCTTAGGCAAATCCAACCAGATTCCCTATGTTTACCTAAATTTCCTAGAGGAGAAGGGATTTTAGTATGGATATCTCTACCTTTTGCTAACAGCCTTTATAGGTTTAAGCAGGCTTCTTAGAAATTATGACTGTTGTGTATGGATAGCATTATAAGACCAAGGAAAGCAAACTTTAGAGAGCTAGAGTACCAACAAATTACTTCCCTGAAAACAATTTGTTTCTTATACTTTAATCCAGTATTTGCTTGAGTAAATTAGTGAAGGAAATCCCATCTGAATACTCCTTTTGCATTCTTCCCTCAATCTTAAGTTCTCTCATTCTATTTTTTTTTAAATTTTCTCCTCTAACATAATTATTCACTGAAAATGTTTGCACTATTTCCTTTTCAGTTTAGATTGCAATATATCATGTTATTATACTTTAAAAAATTTTAAAGCAATGGGTTGTAATGGAAAGATCACTGGAAAACAAAATGAGTAGCTATCACTTATGGGAATGACTGAACAAATTGTGATACAAGAGTGTAATGGAATATTACAGTACCATAATAAATGACAATCTCACATAAGAACCTTTAGAAGATATAGAGATATAGATACACACCCACACACATACACATACAAGAAAACAATGAAAACGCAGTTTGAATAATGGTCAAAATGTCAATGAAAACAATATTAAGACACAGTAACCAATTTTAATTGTGGAGGAGCAAACAAAAAACAAAATTCTCTCCTGGTTAACTATGGATAAGGAATGGTACAGGTGCTATTATACATAGTTGGGTCCCTGGCTTGTTTTACTTAAGCATTTCTTTTTTTTTACAAGTGAAGATTCTGAAGGTGCAGACTGGGGGCAGGGACAAGAATTGAAGAGTGGTAGTGATATAAAAAAGCAAAAAAAAAAAAAAGACTTAACAAAACATTCATTTAAAAGGAAAGAGCAATGGCCGGGGGGGGGGGGGGGGGGGAAGGAGAATATCTGCTTTCTTGTCCTAACTCTGGCCATGGGGAGCCAGGGTTAGTATGTATTTTTGTCCTGCTGCTCAAATAAGGCCACTGCTTTTTGCTATATTTAAGATCCCAAGTAACTGACTGTATCAGAATAGGTGTTGAATTTCTGCCTGATACAAGGAAAAGTCAAACAATAGAATTATTTCCAACCTCCCCCCCATCCAAGTGAATACTATTTGCCACAGACTAATACACTGGTGGGAAAGGATTTAGGGCCTTATTCTAAGACAGATCCTCAGAAAATTCACTCTCTGAATGAGGAAATCTTTTGCTTAAGTGCCATTTGTGACCAGAAGACTTCTACTGCCTGAGTCCTCATAGCACCATCTCTTAGAACCTTATTTTGACTCTACTTCTTGACCTCACTGCTCAAATCTCTTTGTCATAGTCCAGAAATTCCTTTGTTCCTGACATTCTGCACTGCATCTGCTACCACAGGGTGTTAGAAGTTTGCCACTCTGCTACTACACTTTGCCAATGTAACTGTCATCCTTAGCTGCTCTCTCTCTCCACAGCTGCCACCTACTGAAATTCTACGCCAGTACTGCTTCTGTTCCTTGATATGCTTTGGAGATATATCACTGCTTTTTTAGATGAGACTTGTCCAGACCAACATGCCCCAGAGTTAGTCAACACATCTCCAGCTTTCTTGTTAATCTACCTCACAGCCTTGCCAGCTAATGTACAAAAGGGCTATTCAGGTAGCTGTAAGAGTTGCAAACTCATTCTCAATGGAAGGACCCCAGCCCTTACTCTAAGTGCGGATCTCCTCTTCCCATAGAAGGTATTTTTGATAGTCTTTTTCATGTTCCTTTTGTTTCAGAAAGAGAAAAAGCAAAAAGCAACTTTGTCTTTTTCCTTATAGACCTTCTAATATTTGATCACCTGCCTAGTCTGGTTTACATACTATTTACCTAACTTCCTGGCTTTATGCTCCATTGTTTCTGATCTGCCAACCTAAATCTGACCTACAACATATACTGACTTTGCCACTTGTGTGTTCCTGATTCTGACTGATATATACTCGTCTCTGAAACCTTTTGCTGACCCACATTCCTTGTATCTGTTACTTGCCTGCCCTTCCAGACTTTTCTGGAAGTTCACTGATCCTTACCTTCAATCCAGCACTCACTTCTATATACTACTTACCAACATTGGGCCTGGTCTGAGGGGGTACAAATAAGACATTTACATTATCCTTGCACAATCACTTTCAAAGATTTTAATACTTGGCCCCTCCCAAGATCAAAAAAATACTATGAGGTCGATATTACATAATTCAAGAAGTTTTCTTCAGGAATTTGATGAAATATAAACTGGTTTAGAAAAAAGGTATACATTCAAACAGGGTGGCTAGATGGTGCAGTGGATAGAGTGCTAGGCCTGGAGTCAGAAAGACTCATTTGTATGAGTTCAAATCTGGCCTCAGACATTTACTAGCTGTGTGACCCTGGGCAAGTCACTTAACCCTGTTTGCCTCAGCTCCTCATATGTAGAATGAGAAGGAAACGGCAAGCCACTCTAGTGTCTTCGCCAAGAAAACCCCAAATAGGGTCATGAAGAGTCAGACACAAGTGAAAAATGATCTATTTTTCCCAATGCTGAAAACAGTGAATGTTTTCTACATAAAAGTAGACAAGTTATACAACCTTGTTATTGATCTCTGATGAAGGAAGGAAGCAAGAATTTAAGTGCATATTAGGACCTGTGCCAGCCCCATGCTAAATCCTGGGGATACAAATACAAACAAAAAGAAAGGTAGCCTCTGCCTTCAAGGGGCTCACATACTAATAAGAGAAAAAAACACACAAAAGAAAGTTGAAAAGGTGAAGGGATGAAGGAACCTAGGGTGGGAAGCATGGTTTGGAAGTCTGGGACCAGGAACAGTGCTGGTAGGGGAATTAAGACCAGCCTGGGTTCCTCCACAAAAATGAAGAGTTCAGGAGAAATTTACCAATGAGAGAAGAGGGTAGGCATTTACAGAGAAATATTCTATATTGGGAAGATTGCAGGAGGAGTGGTGGCCATTCCACCAGGATGAGACAGTGTGGTTTAGAAGTCTGGAAGACAGGAACAAGGCCAAGAAGGGAATGAATCCCAGCCTGGACTCCTCCACAGAATGGAAGCTACCTCCATTTTGAGACCTGGATTTTTATTCTGCCATTGGATAACTACATGATTTTGTGAACAGTGGGTTCTGAGAAGGTGTGAGCCTCAGGAGTGATGTGATCTTGTAGGATGTTGAGATTAAAGAGAGCATGATGAAGTCCAGAGGGGTATAGCCAAGTGGAAAATTATCAGTTGAGTAACTTTTAGAAATAGGTATTTATTAAGGTGGTAGAGTAAGAATACATGATACAAGACATTGCTTCAAAAGTCTGTGACGTTCTCTCACAAGTATCTACACTCTTCAGTGAAAGTGGACTCAAACATAGAGAGTACCTGTGGCAAAATAGTAACTCACCATTTTTAGTTGCTGTAAGTCCTTGCTGTCTTTTTTCATGGGATACTCGAATAGTTCCCTTTAAGGATGATAGGTATATATCCATCTATCTTTGGCTCCTGAAGATGAAAGCAGCCTCTAACCCTGGTATCCCAGGGGAATAATTCTAGGACTCTGAGGAGAGGTTAGGAAGTTGAAAATCCTCTATACCCTTTGAAGATCAAAAGATCCTACCAATCAAAGGGGTCAGGAGTAACGAGAACTCAGGTCTCTCCTTCACTCCCATCACCAGATAGTTCATTCTTAGGTGGGTTTCAGTTGGAATTTCATGCTCACTCCAATTTCTAGAATAGATTCTCATTCTAGCTAACTGAAAGCTTTTCCGTAGAACCCAGAGGGTGTAACGAAATCCCACAGCCAAATGGACAATACCTCTTGTCTTGTATAATTTCACTTTATCAAATGACTTTCAAACACTTTTTTGTACTTAGTCTTTGGATTAATTGATGTAGTGATTAAGATGTTTTCTCACTTAAAGTATCAGGCTAGAATGGGGTGAAGTGGTTTGATTCTATCCTTACACTGAACTCCTTAAGGAGTAAAAACTGTTTTTGGTTTTTATTCCAAGACTGGACAGTATTTTATCAGCTAAATCTATGATTTGAATCTTATGATGATAAAGCCAGTCAAATAAATCACTTTCTTGATATTCATCCTTCCACCTCTCTTTTACCTTAGAGTGAAATACTCTAAATCAAAGTGTCAGATCATAGTTCTATAGCAAAGGTTTTTAACTTGGGGTCTGGGGAAAATTTTTTTATTATCTTGATAACTATATATTATATTTCAATATAATTAGTTTCCTTTGTAATCCTATGTATTTTATTTTATGCATCTAATAACATCATGTTAAGAAGTCTTCACCGGACTGCTAAGGTGTCTTTGAGACAAAAAAAGGTTTAGAAACCTAGCTCTAGATAGAGCTCAAAGGGACCTTGGAAGCCGTCTAATCAAAACTCCTCATTTAACAGACTAGGAAACTGTGGTTCAGAACAATCCAATGATTTGTCCAAGGTCATACAAGTAGTAAACATCACAGGTGGCACTGGAATGCGGGTCTTCTGACTCCAGAGACAATGCTTTATTCTCTGTATGAATTTCTTCCTAGCCTTAGTATTTGAATTCTTAAATTTGCTATTGATATGCAATGACCACATGCAGAGGATTATGAAAATCAGAATAGGAGGCCTATTCATCACACACAGAAAACTCTTCTGTGACTTTCTGAAGGGTTGCCATTTTTTTTTTTTAGGCAATTGGGGTTAAGTGACTTGCCCAGCGTCACACAGCTAGAGGGTGGCTATATTTTAAGGCAATTATTTTAACAACGAATGAGAGGTCAATATTTATCAGATCAACTAACTTTAGGGCTTCTTATCACTGGAGTGTAGATTAAAACATGGACCTAACTTAAAAGTTAATGATAGAAAAGCAATAGGTTACATTGATATAGTATTTTATAGTTCCAGATAACTATGTCTATATACACACACACATATAGTTATAGTTAAAGTCATATATATATATATATACATACACACAATACATGTATATATAGTATATGTATTTATGTGTGCATATATATGCATATATACATGTAGCATTTCATTTGATCTTCATATAAGTGATTTCTGATAACCTACTTAGATTCTGGATCTCATTAATGGCCTAAATCCCTCTGAGATTGTAGTGGAAGTATTATTATCCTCACTTTATAGATGAAGAAATTAAAACTCAAGAGAAATTCAGCAACTTTCCCAGAGTCACAAAAATGGTATATGCCAGACCTGTGATTTAAGCTGAGGTCTTCTAACTCCAGTACAGGGCATGAAATTATCTTTCAATTATAAACATAGTCATAACAGTGAAAGACAAGAAAAATATGAGTAGGTAATTGAAAGCTCCAGATAACACTGAAAAGTTAATATATAAGAATTCTCTGCAGTTGTAGCTGCAACCTCCTGAATCTTGAAAATCCCAATTGAAGTAAAGAGGGAGAATATTACTTCCCTGCTATTGTTGACCCATTATTATTGCAGTATTGAACAAAGGGAAAAAAATGAAAACTTCCTATATTCAGTAAATACATCCATCATATATATTTATTTTTCTTTTTATCTTTTCAGTATCTTTCTAAGGATTCTTATATACTTTGTTGTTCTTCCACTTTTTAAGGAGATTAAAAGAAAAACCCATATGATTCTAAATTTAGAGATAGAAGGGACCTCAGAGGTCGTTTAACTCAACCACCTCATCTTATAGATGAGAAATTGAGACTCATATAGTTGTTAAATGTCATTCAGGATTGGAACCCAAAATCTCTGATGTCATATCCCAGCATGTTTTTTTCCCACTATATCAACCACACTGCCTCTCAAAGAACAAGATGATTCCTCATGTTTGAGTAAGTAGAAAATTTTGTCCTATGTTCTTATTGTCTGATTTTAAAACGTTGCCAGTAAAAGCATTCAGATCCCTTAATTATTCCAGTTTTATTTTCAAACGTGTGCTATTTTAGGGTAACATGCATCTTTGAAAATTATTAAAAGTAAGCATCTTTTTGTGTCTCACAAAAATCACCCACTCCCTTTAAGTTGCTCATGAGCCTTATTTTTAACTTTCCTTTTAAAATTGAATACTTGTGAAAGAATCGCAAATGTTTATTTCATTTGGAATAACCATTAATTATTGAACCTCAAAGTCAAATTGCAAAAGACACTGATTTTTTAGTGGACTAATAATAATAACTACATTAGAGCTACATTTATAAAGCTCTTTAAAGTTTGCAAAGCTCTTTATGTATGTTATGTTTCTTTTTCTTTCTAAACAATTGGAGTTAAGTGACTTGCCCAGGGTCACGCAGCTAGTAAGTGTCAAGTGTTTGGTCTGAGGTCAGATTTGAACTCAGGTCCTCCTGACTTCAGGGCCAATGCTCTATCCACTGCACCACCTAACTGTCCCTCTTTAAGTATGTTATGACATTTGATTCTCCACAACAATCCTGAAAGGTTGGTGGCTTTATCACTTTTCCTACTGACACCTGAGTGACCTGACTCTCTTCTGTACCAATCCACTAAAAACTTTCCATCATCCTCACTTTCTGCTATTATTATCCTGCTTTTACAGATGAGGAAATTGAGGCAGAGGCTAAATGACTTGGCCAAGATTATACAACTAATAAGTGTCAGAGGTAGGATTTAAACATATATCTTCCTGCCTCCAGTGCCAGCACTCTTTACACTAAAGAGAGGAAATTAACGTACTTCCCTCCTTTCTTTGCAAAGGTGGAAAACCATAGGTATGAAATGTTGTAAATACTCAGAGACTCGACTGATTCATTTATTAATTTTGCCAAACTGCTTTTTTCTTCTTCTTTATTAAAGAATTGGCTCTGGGAAAGAGAGAGGAAGGGATATATTTGGAAATGAAAATGATGTGAAAACAAACATCAATAACAATTTTAACAAGAGAAATATTTGATTTCTTATAAAAATGTTTCTTAATTTCAAATGCTTTTTGAACATCATAGAAAGAGAGGATGACCTATATCATGGAAAGTTTTTAGTGGATTGGTATAGGAGATAGTCAGGCCACTGAGATGTCAGAGGGAGAGAGTGATAAAGCCATGTTACATATTGCTTTTGTTGTTGTTCAGTCATGTCCAACTCTTTGTGACTCCATTTGGAGTTTTCTTAGCAAAGATACAAGAGTGATTTGCCATTTGCTTCTCCAGCTCATTTTACAGATGAGAAAACTGAGGCAAACAGGGTTAAGTGATTTGTCCAGGGTCACATAGCTGGTAAGTGTCTGAGACCAAATTTGAACTCATGAAGATGAGTCTGCCTGACTCCAGGTCAAGCACATCACCTGGCTGTCCCCCAAAAACCGTACTACATCCATCTACAAAGACTTGTCAATGTCTTATGGCAAATTTAAGTGAAGGTAAAAACTGCTAAAAAAAAATCTTTAACAGAAAATTTATGCTTAATCCAAACCCCTTTTGGGGCTGATCTCAGTACTTGAATATGCACTCTATGTGTTCTCTCCTCACCTCTGCCTTGGAGAATTGCTAGGTTTCTTCAAAATGCAGTTCAGCTGTTTCTTGATTTTCCCCCTTTTACTGGTGCTTTCTCCTCTGAAATTTTTTTTTCTTTATACGCTTAATGTTCACTAGCTTTTGTATATGTTGTGTTCCTCTCTTCTCCCCACTTCCAGTAGAACGTATTTTTTTCTTTTTAGGCAATTGGGGTCAAGTGACTTGCCCAGGGTCACACAGCTAGTGTCAAGTGTTTGGTCTGAGGCAGGATTTGAACTCAGGTCTTTCTGACTTCAGGGTGGGTGCTCTATCCACTGCACCACCTAGCTGCCACAACGCATATTTCTTGAGAGCTGAAACTCTTTGCACCCTCAACACCCAGTACAGAGTC
Organism: Vombatus ursinus; assembly: GCF_900497805.2. Lineage (NCBI taxonomy): Eukaryota > Metazoa > Chordata > Mammalia > Diprotodontia > Vombatidae > Vombatus > Vombatus ursinus. Next base: position 21,488,375 of record NW_020954619.1, read on the forward strand.
CTGCTCAAAGCAATTTTAGAATGTTTGTTGATTTATCTGGATTAAGGCATATGAAGAATCATGTATCCTAGGGATATTCAACATCTCATATTCCTACTCCCCAACCCCAAATGGTGTGTCTGTGTGTGTGTGTGTGTGTGTGTGTGTGTGTGTTTACAAACCTGTTCATGTGTATGTTTGAGGAATAGAGAAGCAGTGGGGAGCACTCTGAGTGGGCTGAAGGGTTGGAATAGTCAGAGACAGCAGTACACGAACTATGTTGTGGTAGCTCCATAGTACTGAAAATAATTATTAGACAAAAACAAGTAGCTGGGTATCAAAGGAACACCAAGTGCTTCAGTCTGAGGATACAAAATCTTGGCTATATTAAGGTGCTTCTGCGTGACATTCTAACCATTTAGTTCCTATCCTCATCCTGTTCATTACTGAAGTCTCCATTGGGATGCTGGCCAAAGGTATCTCATTCTCTTTCTGTAGAGTACAGACACTTCATCCACGCTAGATGCAAATCTCCCAAAGCTTTGGTTTCCAACGGATTGGATTACTTTAGTGCTGTTTATTTCGGGTTAACCTTAAAAGGCAACTCAAGAATCTTTTCTAATATGGAATTGGGTAATTGATTTGCTTAAAATTTGCCCCCTACCTGGGAAGAGCAGCTTGTCATATGGACACTGTATGAGTTGAGAGAACCCCACTATATTGAGGAAATTCATTCCTGTACCAAATTTTGCACAGTGCCTTTGTACCCTAAAATATGGACAGATTGAAGTTAATAACTTACTGAATTTTTTTATTTCAATACACTTCATTGGAATCTGATTGACAGTCTAATGGGGATTTTACTTGGACCCTAGAAACCTAGACTGACTTCGGGATGAAGAGATTATGTTCAGTGTCTTATGCTCTGACCTAAAGGGAAATGGAATCATCTCTAAATGCATAGATTTATCCTTTACTCATCCCTTCACAGGCTTCTTTCAACATGTTTATGGTAGTCACTCACTAAGGACAGGTCTGAGAATTACATTTTCCATTTTCCAAAACCTTTCTCTTAAGAAGTGCTTTTTGGAAATAACTGTATTGATATATATCCTCACACAACCCTCTACTATGTGGTCCCATTGTTAGTTCCATTTCATAAACTGCTTGTAAGAAGGTTGAAGACCTTAGATAGAACTTCATGTGGAAAAGTTGTGTCTAAAATGCAACAGTATTTCTATTGTTTCATCCTTTACCACTGTTGTTGGTTTTAAGTTTCCTCGGGGAAGGAAATGTTCTAATCCCCAAATACAATTGATGAAACTAAAATATTTAGAATTGTAGTTCAAAATAATTTTTAAAAAACAGAATACAACTAGGCATTGTAATCCTTTCTGAGAACATCTTGTGGTTGAGTTTATTATAATCATATAAGCATGTTAAGACAAAAAGTCTTCTTGATATGATTAAAAAATAATAAGCTAAGAGCTCAAGCAGCTATAGTGATGCTGATTTTGATGATAGCTGTGTTCTTCACTATCTCTAACAGCATGTTGCTATTCAGTTAAAGTAAAATAGTAAGGAGAGTCTGAGCCTCCCATGTACCAAGGTAGAATAGATCTAGGGAGCAATTTGGAATGGAGAGAGGATCCAAAGTTCTGTGCCATCAGAAATATTCTCTGTAATGAACCAGTTATTTCAAATACATGCAGCCTGTGTGTTATTAGCTAAAGGCAAAAAAAATACTAGCATTAAAGAAACTAGGAAAACATTTTCCTCTTAATACAGTGGAGAAAAAAAAAGAAAAGAAGAAATGGATCTATCACTTAAGCTTTGTACTTCTAGAGGATTGAACAGATGATCCAGTTTCGTTGGTGCTTTAATATCTACAAGGAAGTGAGTCTCTTGTTAAACTACTGTACTTTACCACTCTGGACTAAACTCTTTGTGTGGGCGTAGTAGGACATCTGTAAAATTATCCTGCTTCACTGCTAAAGAAACTGAAACCAAGGGAGGTTAAGTGGATTGCTCCACAGTGAGTCACCGATGGTCATGATTAGAAGGAAGGCACATTCAATACCCAAAAGGGTGTGCCAGGTACTGGCATGTGTCATGTGCCTCATGAGGTGTGAGCTGGAAGTTTAACGACATTTTTAACAAGACCTTTCTTGAAACATTCTCAGTCAGACATGCAATTTTCTGAGTGCTTTTCTAACACTGTAGTTTGTATTTTTTTTTTAAAGAGGATGAATGCAAACTAGATAAATACATAAGGAATATTTCTATTGACTGGACCATTCTTTGAAAGGGTCAAATTCCTAGGAAAATTATGCAATGCATTTTCCCCTCCTCCTATAAATATGTAACATTATCCAAGTGAAATCTGGATAAGATGAACAAGGTCAGCTTTAGAGGAGAAGAGCTGTGACAAAGAAGCAGTGAGGCAAGTCCTATCTGCTTCACCACAATAATGGGGATAAGTATACACTGTACCTAAATGTGGGCAGCTAGGTGGCACAGTGGATGGAGTGCTGGGCCTAGAGTCAGGAAGACTCACCTTCCTGAGTTCAAATCTGGCCTCATTCACTTGCTAGCTGCGTAACCCTGGACAAGTCACTTAACTCTGTTTTCCTTGTCTGTAAAATGAGCTGGAGAAGGAAATGGCAAACCATTCCAATATCTTTTGCCAAGAAAACCCCCAAAAGAGGAAGAGTCAGACATGAATAAACAATAACAACCTAAGTGTGTGAAGCTTCTTCACTAAAACCTTACTCCAATCCTAAAGGAAAAGATGATCTTGGGGGGGCAGCTAGGTGGTACAGTGGATAGAACACTGGTCCTGAAGTTAGGAGGACCTGAATTCAAATCCAGCCTCAGACCAAACACTTGACACTTACTAGCTGTGTGACCTTGGGCAAATCACTTAACCCCAACTGCCTAAGCAAAAAAAAAAGAGATGATCTTGGGTTCTCAAAGGCCATGACAACAAAGCATGAACCCTGGCATGTCTTGCTAATTTGGAAAGGCTTTAGCATGGTATCTTGGGAAAAACTGTTACGCAGAGTCATAACTAGAGTAGGACAACCCAGGTCTTTGGAATTTCAGGTCCCTGAAATTTAGAGGTTGCTGACAATAGTTAATCTCATTCAGGAGGTAAAAAAAACCAACAACCTACACTTAGTGACTAGTTAGCAATAATTAGGTAACATCAGAAATAACCAGATGGCAGCTTCTTTCCCACCCCTACCACCTCTTCCTGAAACCCAAGTAATCTCTATACTAATGCCCCCACTGGCCACTTTCCTCCCCACCAATGTTCTCACAATGTTTGTCTCACCTCCACTGGACAGTGTCTTACAGTCTCTGCCCCTCCTCCCTCAGGCTTTGTGTCATGAGGTCTAACATTTTCCCAGAGATCTTTCCCCCTCAATCAATAAAGGTTGATTTGAGGGTGCCTTTTGTAGTTCATTGCCCCAGGAACCAGAACTGAGAATCGCAGTCTATTGTCATTTGAATTCAGCCTTACTAAGTTTAGAAAGACTCATGATCAAAATATTGGCTTCTAGGTGATAACATTTTTGATCATAAACACTCATGTACTAAATTATGGAAGCATAATGACCTATTCTCAGCCGAGGATCAGGAGGTCAGGGACTGTATTTCATTATATAAATGATACCAAGTATCTGTTTTTTTGAAGTGTTGACACTATATCAATACTTACAAAAATTTGTGAGCCTCAGACTTTTGTTTGCACAGATGAGGCGTCATCTGCAATCATGAGCCTATTATCACATGACATCCCCTTTCCTGTAATATTCTGAAAGAGAACTTGCCATTAATTTCATGAATTCAGTTTTCTAAAGTGAACAAGTTACTCATTTTATGCAGGATAGCCTACTAGGAAGAGGTTTCACTCTGATTAAAACACAACTGAAGAACTAAGACATATATTGCTTTCATCTGAAGGCACTAAAATAAAAACTGGACCTTGGCCCTTTCAGGCTCTACTGATTACAAATATAAGCTTGCTTTCTTATTTCTATTTGTTCTGGCACAACACAGCTACTTAATTATTCAAAGAAAGGCTGAACCTTGAAGTCTTATTTAGGCTATAATAATCTGATTTCCATGATTTTAATAATGGGTTTCCAGAGTGTGCTTTCTGTAACTCCAGTGGTATAAGATTCCTGGAATAGCACAAAGGTTATTCTTACTTACCTCAGATTTCAATTTCAACTTTCAGTATTGCAGAAGTGAAATTTTCTTCCTCATCCATTACCTCATAAGTTCCAGCATGTGGAAGTAATTAACCATAGAATTTCCCAGTGACTGTACTGATATGCATGGGGGGGCTACAACTCTAAAAACAGAGGTGTATTCCCCAGGTGTATTCTTGGGGTTTGAAGTGAGGGTCTTACTTTGTAAGCTGGTGTTATTGAGTTCTTTCTTTCTTTTTTCTTTCTTATAAGCTGTGCATAAAGTGAGGGATGGAGGGAAGAAGTGGGCTTGTGTGTGTGTGTTGCATTTCAATTGGAGAAATGAGGAATGACTTATTAGCAGGCACAGACTTATAAGCAAATCTTTCCAGTCAGTTTCTCAGATCAAATCCTGGAGATCAGGGACCATATCTACAAAGACCACAGTCTTTGTAGATGGTACATATTCAATAAATATGTGTTGAATGAATGAATGAAGGAGTTTACTTAGAATAGCAGGGTAGAATTTTATCCCAGTTTATCCTTGCTGTCTTCTGTGCACGAGATCATAGTTTCTAGAATCCCAGTGTTCTCATATTTCTTTTAACATCCTAACAGTTTACTTGAGTTTTCTATAGATATAAAATACACACACACACACACACACACACACACAATTTGACATTACTTCTTTTGTCTTTATTTGTATTCCCAGCACTAAACACAGTGCCTGACACATAGTTTTATTAAGTCATTTTTCAGTTGCGTCCAACTCTCCATGACTCCGTTTGTTTTCTTGGTTTTCTTGGCAAAGATAGTGGAGTGGTTTGCCATTTCCTTCTCCAGCTCATTTTACAGATGAGGAAACTGAGTCAAACAGGGTTAAGTGTCTTGCCCAGGGTCACACAAGGTATTTAATAATAGCTAGCTGACTGACTGGCCAAACTAAAAAGGTAGTAGGATCTCTGACAACTTTTCTCTGAAATTTTCAGAGAAAAAGTCTCTCTATGTTGCTAGATGAAATCAAGTTTTAAAAGATGCTAATTTGTTATGCACATTTTTATGTAATCACCAGAGCTTCACTGACTGAGAGTCAAGAAGGACATTCTGTAGCTACTCATGTATGTTCTTATGTTGATTGGCCTTACAAATTCAGAGCTGTCTGGCTCTCACAGGGCTTAACACAAGTGTACTGGATAAACAAGTAGAATGCCAAGAGATGACTGGCAGATAGCACGTGCAAATTTTTCAACAAGGTCTTAACAATCAGTTATTTATTTAGTCCTACCCCTAAGGAAACTGTGCACTGAAATAGTGGTAGTCCGGAAATTTGGGTACTGGTTCTGGCTCTGTCACTTATCAACTGAGACTTAACTGTTGTTATGTCATCTCTCTTGAAATTTCTTTATCTATAAAATAAGGGGGTTGGACTTTATGATCCAATTCAACAAGCCTTTATTAAGTGGCTACTATGGGCCAGACACTGTTCGAGGCACTGGAGATACTAAGATGAAAACAAGCATTCCTGTCCTTAAGGAGTTTATGTTCTACTTGGGAGAAATGTATATCTAATACAATGAAATGCAAAATATATACAAAGTAAATATGAAGGTGGGTCAGGGGAAGAATAAGGAAAGGCTTTTTGTTTGTAGAGGAAGTAGGAAGTGGCCCTTGGAGATTCCATGAGGTAGATGTAAGGTGGGAGGACACACAAGCCATGAGGGAAAGCCTATGCAAAGGGAAATAAAATGTGTATGCAAAGGGAAATAAAATGTGTATACAAAGAGCAGCAAATAGGCCAGTTTGGCAGGTGTAGGTGAGGTAGAGTTAGGAGGTGGGGGAGGCATTAATGGGAAGGGTATTTTGTGACTGGGGGAGGGGTGAAGATGTCCTGAGCTATGTAGGTCGTCACAGCAGGGGAGAGTAGGGAAGGCTATAAGAAATGGCATTGGGGTAGAATCAAAAATGATTGGCAACTAATTGGATTGTAAGGAAGAATGAAAAGTTGAGTAGAACTCAGATGGCAAATTTGGAAGGATGGTGGTACTTTTAGCAGAAATAGGGATGTTAGAAAGGAGATTCTAGGGAGGGGATAATTAGTTCCATTTTGAATGTGACATAAGTTTCCTTTCTAGCTCAAAAATTCCACTATTCTCTGGCAACAGAAAATATATTTCTGGAAAGGAAAAATTAAGTCAGTTGTAAATAGATTGTCATTGTATTATGCACCAAATTTTAAAATAGTCATACAGGGATATTAAACACAAAAGAACAATATCTTTAAATAATTTAGATCCCTGCAAGTAAAATAGTCAGGAAGGAAAAGCACCAATCTGTCAACTAGCATTTATTAAGTGCCTACTATGTGCTGAGGCTACAAAGAAAGGGGGAAAAACAGTCCCTACTCTTGAAGAGAACTCTTAGTTTAATGGGAGAGATGACATGCAAAATAACTATGCACAAACAAATTGTATCTGGGATATATTGAGGGTAATCTCAGAGGGAAAGCACCTAGGTTAAGGAGAACTGAGAAAGGTTTCTTACGGAAAGTGGGATCTAAGCTAAGTCTCGAAGGAAGCCAGGGAAGCTAGGAGGCAAAGATGGGGGAAATTGTTCCAGGTATGGGGGACAGCCAGTGAAAATGTTCAGAATTAGGAAGTGGAGGCTACTGTATGTGTGAAGAGGCTAGTGTTACTGATTCAGGCAGTATGTGGAAGGCAATAAGATAGAGGAATACTGGAAAGGTAGAAAGGGTCAGGTTATGGAGGCTTTGAAAGCCAGACAGAGGATTTCACATTTGATAATAGGGAGCCACTGGAGTTTATTGAATTAGAGACGTTATATGGTCCAATCTGCATTTTTACAGGACACTCAGCCGGAGCGTGGAAATGGGTGCTAAGAGGATGGAATAAGTGGTGGCTCACCTTGTGGAGTACCAGCACACAAATCTCATCTTTCTATGAAGCCTTCTCAACAATCCTAGCCCATAGGGGTTCCATCCTGAACTTCATAGCACTTATTATCTATCTATTTATCATTCATTTGATAGTCATTGTAAATGTTACCTTATGTTATTATTTTTTTCAGGTATATATTCTACCTCACCAATTAAACTGTAAGTACCTTGAAGACAGAGACCATGCTTTCTACTTCTTTGTGGGAAAGTTAACAGTCTCTAGTGTCTGACGCAATACTTTGCTCCATATGTTTTTGCTATTAAGGTAGCACTTGGGGCAGCTAGGTAGAACAGTGGATAGAATACCAGCCCTGGAGTCAAGAGGACCTGAGTTCAACCCTGGTCTCAAACACTTACCAGCTGTGTGACCCTGGGTGAGTCACTTAACCTGAATTGCCTCAAAAAAAAAAAGTAGCACTTGGGGCTCTTTTGGGCATGATGTCTTTGTGATGGCCCCATATCTCCATTGCATACGAGGTTGTTGCTGCTGGGTGTCTCCTTACCAAGCTGCTCTCTGCTTCAGTCTATGGGGCTTCCACTCTTCCCTACTTCCATTTACACAGATGTGGTGCCCCAACAGGCTTCCCTTAACAAAGGCAGGTGTCTTCTTTTAATTTATTGTCACTGGAGATTTAAACCATCATTATCTACCTAAAGTTGGCAAACAAAAGCGAGCCAAAGCATGAGGTTAAGTCTATTCTTTTGATTTCCTTGGTGACCTCATCAGCTCCTATGGGTTTAACTCTGATCTCCATAACATGGAGCCCCAATCTCACTCCTGAAACCCAGTACTGTCTCATCATCTGCTTATCGGACATTTAAAACTAGATGTCCTGGAGACAATTCAAACTAAACATATCTAAAATAGAGTTTATTACCCCATCCCCACCTCTGCCACTTCCTCCCCCCCTCAAAAAAAAAACAACCCTTCCCTCTACTGAACTTCCCTTATTCTGCTAAGGGCACCACCCTACTTCCAGTGTCCTAGGCTCACAACCTTGGAAATCCTTTGCACCTCATGCTCTCTAATCCCACATATTCAAGCAATTGTGAAATCTTGTTATTTTTATTTCTATGACATGTCTTGTATCTGACCCTTTTTCTCTATTCATATAATTATGGCCTAAATTCAGGCCCTTATTACCTCTCACCCAGATTATTACAAAATCCTCCTAATTGGTATCATTATATCATGTCTCTGCCCACTTCAATCTATCCTCTCCATAGCTGCAAAAGTAATTTTCCTTAAGTACAGATCTGATTGTGTCACTTTTCCATTTAATAAACTCCAGTGGCTCCCTATTACCTCTATGAAAAAAACATTTGGCGCAGTGGATAGAGCACTGGTCCTGAAGTCAGGAGGACCTGAGTTCAAATTCGGCCTCAGACCAAACACTTGACACTTACTAGCTGTGTGACCTTGAGCAAGTCACTTAACCCCAATTGCCTAAAAGTAAAAAAAAAATCGAAAAAAAAACCCATTAACTCCTGTCCTGTTAAAGACCATCATAATACAACCCCCGCTTTCCTGCATGCTCATTACTCTTCTTTCTGCATTCTCTAGTACAGCCAAAGCAGCCTTCCCAGCCTTCTCGCTGTGCTGTGCACATGGTATTCCATCTTCTATTTCCATATCTTTGCACTGGCCATCCACAATACTAGAACTCACTCCGTTTTCTCCTCCACCTCAGAGAATTCTTCCCTTTCTCCAAGATGAAACTCAAACACCACCTTCTACATGGAGGCTTTCCTGGTTTCCACAAGTGCCTTTCTGACCTCCCTTACACTTATTTTGTATTTATTTTTCACATGTGCCTTCTAAATATCTTTATATATGCACATGTTTTCTCCTCCAATAGAATTTAACTCCTTGAGAGTAGGAATTTTTTTAAATTTTATTTTTTACTTTGTGTCTGAAGAAGCAAATGCAATGACTGACTCATAATAAAGCACTAAACATGTTTGTTAATTCCTACAGCCAGTGCTGCTTCAAAGTCTGTGATTCCAAGTAAATATCTAACTTATGGGTAATGAATTTCTGCAACTCCCATCTGACCTCTTATGGAGATTCTAAACCTCCAAAAACCATTTGAGGGACTTTGTCCCCATATCTCTTAAGAGGCTCATTCCAGAAGCTGAGACTATAAAACTGAAGTGAGCTGACAAATAGTAAACTGTGAATGTAAATAAAACTAAGCAAGAACAGAAGCTAAGTGAAGAAGAAAAGGTCATTCTCTTGGCTCATATTCCTGTGTTTATTATGCAGCAATGACTTCCCTGACTATTGGGGCATATTCTGACCAGTGTATACTATATATAATTGTAACAGAGGTTACAATTGGCCTAGAGGGATTGTGCCAGGGAGCATGTGCATTGATCATTTGGTCATATCAGAGATGATGCACTTCCTGGTTGCTTCTAGTCATGTGCTGACCCATGCTAAAAGTATTTAGGATTTTAGTATCACCCAACAAATCCTGTGTGATCCCTTGGTCCATCCACCATCCTAGGACAGCAATGGGAGGGGAGTGCTGTTATCAGTTAAAAGAAGAGATAGAACAGTTCTCCCTTCCTTTGATCCTCCAGGTGACATCATATAACCCCAAGATTTTCAGTGGGAGGTGGGGAAAGGATGGACCTTCTCTAGTACAGATTTAAGGTGACCTCACCCAACATGGCAGCTAGTGCAGGGGGGACTTACTTTGGTGAATTTGCATTTGACACCCTGAATACCTTTCCTACTTTTGTTACTTTCCTGAGCAAATGATCAAACATTAGTAGGTCGGTTATATAGTCATGGAGGTGACCTTGTGAATATGAGAGATCAGGAAGTCCTTGGTCCAATGAATGGAGCTAGCTAGTGGAAGGAGAAGCTTTTAACTGGAGAGGATTAGCCACGAGCAAAAGGATTGGCTTTTGTAGCTGTAGTTATTCAGACAGCACGGACAGTATGGAGTCTAGGTGTAATTAAAATGCCTAATCATCAATCCTACAAACTGTTTTATATTCTGAGGAGGTTTAAGTACCAACTTACCAGCAGATTATAATGGTAGTCATAGGTAGGGGTGTTCTGGAGAGAGTCAATTATAAAATTTTCAATGTGAACATTTAAGCTTTAGAAACTGGCAAATGCTATAAATCAGAACTTGATTTGTTGATTGGTTAGAGTAGACTTAAAATGTGATGGAGAAGATGATAAGAAGGCAGATTAAATTTAAAAATGTGTCAAGTATACTTTTGTTTTGGAGGGGGTCAATTGTTTCTTAAACATTCAAATTACTGAATTCTATTTTAAATTTGTTTTTGTGAATATTGAGAATTGGAATACCTTTTGTGTGTAGAAAGTAAATACCTGACCCATATCTTATTCATAGTAGACATTGAATATTTTTTCAATTCCCCCTTTTGGGAAAATCCTAGCTATCCACCAGGGACACTGTCTCATCTTGCCTTTCTCCCTTGTTCCCTGCCCTGACCTAAAGTTGTTCCAGAAACCATCTATGTTACTTGACTGCTCACATGGCTTAACTGAGATGGAAGGCACCAACTGTACATGGTGGGTGACAAGGCCTTCCATTTGTCCTGCCATTACTCTTTAAAGCCGTGTAGGCTTTGCCTACAGATCTTCAGCATAGTCCTCTGACTTAGTGATATAATCCAGTGACTGCAAAGTCTTGCCATTCACTCTTCTGTTGCACCTTGGGACTTCCAAGCCTTTCCATCCACTTTGCAGTGTACTGAACCATCTTTTATGTGCTGTCTTTCCAATTAGAGTGTCAGTTCCTCATGAAGAGGAATTTTTCTATTTGTTTCACCAATGCATAACAGTCAATCAGTCAACTAGCATTTATTATTAAGCTGGTGCTATGTGGCAGGCGCAGTGCTAAGCACTGAGAATCCAAGGAAAGTCGACAAAACAGTCCCTGCTCTCAAGGAGCTCACAGTTTAATGGGGGACGTCATATGAAGACAACTACATGCAATGAAGATCTATACTGGGTAAGTTGCAGATAATCTCAGAGGGAAAGCACTAATATTAAGGAGGATTAGGAAAGACTTTTTTGCAGAAGGTAATATTTTAGGTGAGATTTGAAGGATGCCAGGGAAGCTAGGTAGAGGAGATATGAAGGAAGAACCTTACAGGAATGGGGGACAAATAGTAAAAATGCTCAGAGTCAGAAGCTGGAGTTTCTTGTGCAAGAAATAACAAGGAGGATGCTGTCCCTGGATTACAGAGTAAGGTATAAGAATCCTAGAAAGGTAAGAAGTGGTCAGGTATGAAGGGCTATCAAAGTCAAACAGGATTCCATATTTGATCCCTGGAGACAATTGGAAATTACCAGAGTTGATTGAATATAGATTTGACATGACTGAACTTTAGGAAGATCAGTTTGACAGAGTGAAGGATGAACTGGAGTGGAGAGATGTTTCAGAAAGGGAGATCAACCAGTAAACTATTGCAATAATCCTGGAAGGTGGTAAAGAGGGTCTATACCAAGATGGCGGCAGTGTCAGAGGAAAGAAGAAGACATATATGAGAGAGATCATGAAGGTTGGAATGACATAGCTTGACAGTTGATTGGATATTTGGGATACTGGACAATGAGTCATCAAAAATGACACCAAGGTTGGGATCCTGAGAGGATTATGCTTGGCACATAGTGGGTTTCTAATAAATACTTTTCCATTCATTCATTTAAGTGAGCCTACACCTTAGCTTTAAATAACTTGTTCCCAGGGCATCACAGTAAAGGAATTAACGCATTGAAGTATGAGAAAAGGGAAAGGAAACCCATCTCTCCCTTCATTTGAGACCAGGATCTCCCAATTTTGAACTTGGTCAGAATGAATGCCTGGGTTCAGAACAGGAGGCAGTTTTAGTAGAGAAGGGAGGAGTATAACACTCCAGCCCCCAGGAGACCAGCAATGGTTCTCCTAGTTAGATAATAATACCTCACATTTCTATATAACTCTCTGAAGTAGATTCAGCAGTATTATTATTCTTATTTTACAAGTGAAGATACTGAGACCTATAGGTCAGTGACTTATCTAGGTTTACATAGCTAGTTAGTATTGGAGCGAGGGCCTGAACCCAGATCTAGGGTTCTTTTCCCCAGTACTAACTCAGTGCCTAGACATTATCTAGTCCATCTTATTTTTTTTTAATCTATTTTTAAAAATAATCTTTTCAGGGCAGCTAGGTGGCACAGTGGATAGAGCACCGGCCCTGAAGTCAGGAGGACCTGAATTCAAAGCTGGCCTCATATCAACACTTGACACTTAATAGCTGTGTGACCCTGGGCAAGTCACTTAACCCCAATTGCCTAAAAAAACTAAAAAAAAAAAAATAATAATCTTTTCTTCTTGTTATTCTAGTACAGAAATAGATGGCAAACCTTCTGTTAGGGAAGATTTCTGAAGTTTTTATTAAAAGGCCCATATTCAAAGCCTTTCCAGCTTGGTAGAAAGACCTTCTAAAATTTGGGCTCAGTATTCAAGGACCCAGAATCACCTGCCTAATTCTTTGCACCATTGACTTACTTCAACACATCTAAAACAAAATTTTGTCATAATTTCTCATTGTGGTAACCAATTTAAAAAAAATTAAGTCCCCAATGTCCAAATATATCTAAATTGTGTTAAATCCTCAGGACACTGCCTTCAGCAACATCTATACAACTTTTCAAACTTATTCATTAGCCTTTTGCATTGTCCCTTTCTCAGAAACTGAGATACTATCCAAAACTTTTATAACATCCTTACTTTTAAAAAAATTTACTCATTTGTTTTTACTGTTGTGACCTGTTGAATCAGGGCTGCTGAATTTGACACAAATTTAGAATAATTTCCTTCAAATATTAACTCATTCTTGAGGGTTTGAGAAACAGCACAAGCAGTACCTAGTCTCACGGTCACTTTTCAGATATATTTTTTTATCCAACAAGTTTCTGATTGCAACAAATGAGTCGTTCTCTTGAATAACATTAAGGGGGATGTGAGTTTACCCAGACCTAATCCTGAGATAAAAGGTTACACCTGAAAAGCCAGGGTAATGTCTTTGATCTTGTTTTTGTGCTGAGACCACAAATTTTGAGAACTATTAAAAGTTCCTTTTTGACTTCCCAACAACTTGTCAACCTGGAGCTATTTTCTCTTTTTTCTAAGGAGACTGAGCTCAGTATTGATAGTGGTAGAAATACCTGTGTAGAATTCCTCTGGGGCTCTTCATAATATGGTTTGTCCCTTCAGAAAGGTGTCAGAATTTTCTAGAATGTTGACAGTCTGGTTGTTGAGAATGATCTTCATTCTTACTGTGGATAGACCGAAAAGGCAACTAACTCACTTTAAAGATGATGAAATTGAGACCCTCACAGATTAAAGTTACGTAGTTCATAAATATCAAGTATTTAAACCATCAGATATTCAAACCAGGTTTTCTGATTCTAAATCTAATACTCTATCACAGCATGCTTCCTTCTCAAGAAAAAGTAAAATTAGGAAGCTGTTCTCATAATTCTCATTTGTCTTTTAAACAACTCAGGAATAGTGTGCTATATAGTTCCATGTTCTTCAATTCATCTTCAGTTTCATTAAGTTTTGGGTCATTTTTCTTTGTTTTGTAGTATTTATTCATAGATGCCTGAACTCATTTACTAGTTCATATTTCTTTCTGCTGTTAATGTTTTCCCTGTTGATTTATCTGCTTATGTTCAAGGTCTTTACTCCCCGCCCCCCCAGATCTTTGGTAATTTTAGTCTTTTTTTCACGTCTTATTTTCCCTCGGGCACACTTTCTGACTCTCTGACTTCCTCCCCTCTGATGTTTCCTTGGGTCTCAAAGCATCTCATCTTCCTCCTACCATGGTACACCTGTGGTAGGCCTCTGCCCAAACTGACTTTTGGGTGGACAGAACGGGCTCTGTCATTTAGCTGGAGGCTGAGCACTTTCCCTCAGACCTAATGGAGTGCCTATACAACACTGCTGTACCTTGTCCTAATATCGTGTCCTGCTCCCTATGTTCCTCAGTTCCACGGCCCAGCACCAGCAGTTCGGAGAGTTACCATGCTGTTGTTATAGGATTGATTTTTGTAGTTTAGATCTCTCAGGCTCTGGGGAGGAAGGAAAGGTAGAATGTGGTGTTGAGCTCTGTTTTCAGCTCAGACAAATGCCCACTCCTTTTCCCCCTGTTCTTAGCTCTGTTGCAGAGATATTTTGTAGTACAGAACACTGCCCACCTTGGTTGTGAGGCCCCAGAAGCTTCCATAGCCTGGAACCCTGTAGAGTCCTGCTGGCTCTTTGTCCTGGCCTGAACAGACTTCTGTAGGTTGGAGCTGAGATACCCACCGCACTGGGAAAAGTGAGGGGAGACCAGGTGTGGAGGTTGGGTTTTGTTGTGAGCTGGTGTGGGTCATCTAATACAGCTTGGCTGCAGGTAGTAGGAGTATGAGGGAGGTATGGTCATTGAGCTCAGTGTAGAAGTTGTTCCGTGGGTTTATTTGGTTTTTTGTTGCTCTTGTTTTGCTTTTTATCTTATTTTGGGTTCTGGTGTCCTCAATAATGGAGATGGCCGAAGTTTCTTTATCTTCAGTGCCTATTACTTGTTTTGAAAAAGTTTCAGGGGAAGCTAGGTGGCGAAGTGAATAGCGCCTTGGAGTCAGGAGGACCTGAGTTCGAATCCAGCCTCAGACACTTGATACTTACTAGCTGTGTGACTCTGGGCAAGTCACTTAACCCCAATTACCTCAACAACAACAAAAAATTATTAGAGCACCGGCCCTGGATTCAGAAGGTCCTGAGTTCAAATCTGGCCTCAGACACATAACACTTACTAGCTGTGTGACCCTGGCCAAGTCACTTAACCCCATTGCCCAAACAAAAAAAAGAAAAATGTTTCAGAGGGCAAAGGAATCAGAGAAAATGTCTAGTCTTCCATCTTGTTTATCATATGACTAGAACTCTTCATGATAGGTATTCAATATGTTAGAGTTAAGACGACTTAAGTTTCCACAGGTAGAATAGTGCAGAGAGTTATAAAAACAAGTCAAGGAAGCAGTTACACTGTAGGTGGGCCTGGGCTTAGCCCAAAGCTAAGGGTTCCAAGAAGACCCCAAAATCAAGATAAGAGCATGCTTAGTGAACCTCAGGCATAGTAACTTCTCCGCCCAGGGTTGGGGTGGGGGGCAATAAGACAATTGTCGGCACAATAGGGTGGGAACAGGGACATTCCAGAACAAATGTAACCTGGAAGGAACGGACCAATCCAGGCCTGGGAGGTTTCACACAAATTTAACTGCATAAAAGCACACTTGCCCTTGCACTCAGGGCCCATCCCTCCTGAAGAGGGGTGGAGCCCGCTTCTGGCCAGAAATGTCTAAATCCTATGGACTTTCTCTGTAATAAACTTTCTTGATACTAAATTTTAGGTGTCAAGTGCATTTGTAACAAATACTTGTCAAATTTTTGCAGTCTGTAGCAATGTATTGCAGTTTCTACTGTTTCCTTTAATAGTCTACATTGGTCATTAAATATGAGCTCCTGAAATTTAGCCTTTCTAGCCAGGGAAGCAGCACATACCTGTAACCTCTGCTTCTGGGAAAGGAGAGTGGATCCCTTGAGTTTAGGAACAATGAGCTGAAGCAGGCTAAGCTGATCAAGTGTTTGCATTAAATCTGGCACCAGTATGGTGACCCCTTGAGAGGGGAAGGCCACTAAACTACCTAAGGAGAGGAAAACTATCCACTTTGGAAATGGAGCAGGTTAAAATTTTTATGTCAATCAGAAGTGAGATTGAGTCTGTATATGAATGTTACACTTCCAGTCTGAGGCAGAGAGGAATAGCTAGTCATAAAAAAAAAGAAAAATATTTCAGTAATTTTTGGTGGCAATAATCTGGTCCTGAATTATTATTGTTGTTGTTCAGAGACTGTGGTATTCAAAGACTCAAAGACATATAGGATCATGAGAAGAATGCTGGGTTGTTGTTTTTTTTCAACATTTTTTTTTTAGAGAGACAATTGAGGTAGTTAAAAACATTGTATAAGTTCCCAAAGGCAATCAATCCACCCTCCCCTTTCCATTGAATTCTAGATCGAACCCATTGTCCAATATAAAGAGGGGGTGGGGTAGGGGGTGGCACATGTACAGATCACATCAGCCCCTGAGATGGCATCTCTCCACATGGAAGATGCTAGATGCTAACAAGAGAATCAGAATGGCATATAAAAGAAGTGCCTTAGAGATACAAACTGTGGAGCTTGCCTAGATATTCTATAACTGTTTCTTGTCAGCTAAGGATGTGTTGAAAAAGAGGCTTTTTGGTAGATTATTGAGATATTCAAAAAAATCCTATCTTCATTTACAATCCCTTGGCCTTGGTGCTTTTGAAGGAACTTAATTACTTAATTAATTTGAAGGGAGTGGAGCCTATGACTTTGTAAGTTTAAGAAGTCCAGAGGGCTCCTCAGTCTCCTGTCATTCCAGAGCTCTAATTTTTCAGCCAATGCAGCATTAGTATCCTGAGGAACAAGGAGAAACTTTTGACATTGACCTTCAGAATCCAGCCGAATGCTAGCTGAGATGCAGGATTATTCAGCAATCATAGCACATCTCATCATGAACTTTATGGGACCAATGTTACATAGAAACTGAGCTTTAAATTTTGAGCCTAATCTCCTTGCCTCTCCAGTACTGGGAAAAATGTTTGTGTTTATTCTTGCTACATCTATGAAGTAAACATCCCTTTGTAAAAGTTAATCAATGTTAAGTGGTGAAATAGAACTTATGGTCCCTTAACAGATAGGAGAAGGGAACAGCCAGTGTGTGGCTTGAGTCAATGGCAGAGAATAGAGATACCCACAAACTATTTGGGGTATTCTAGAACCTTGAGGAGAAGTAACAGACCTGGCAACAGAGTCAAGAGTGTTACACCACAAATAAGAGTTGTCCATAGGACACCAGAGAAAAGCATGGAGGGTGTGAGTAGGCTGAAATGCATTATCAACCAAGAATTACACAATAGTGTAAAAGATGTCATCAGAGAGTCATCCAGAGACTGGAAAAGATGGGCCAGTTGTGTTTAAGGGAGAGGAGTATTTGCTAGACAAACTTCATGCACTGATATGCACACAGCATAGGAAGATAGCCAACATAACCTACATATTCCCTGTATAGGATTTATGGACAAGAAATTATGATTGGAGGGTAGAGATGAGTTGAAATCTATATCGAACGAGGGAGTACCTGCATAGATGAAAACACAGATCTATTGATTGGGGGTTAAGAAAGCAAGAGTTTTGAATACTCTGAATATCTTACAATTTCATCAATATGGGAAAGTCCTGGTACAGAAACTTCTACCCCTTGTTCTATAACTGTAATAACATGTGTTATTATTACCCTTCACTTATGCTGATTACAGTGGCTTACAGCTTGCTTCATTCAAATTGTCAGAAGAAACAAATTAGAATCATTAGAACATTAAGGATTAGGGTAGGAGAAGGAAGAAATGAATATAAATTCCACTGCCTTCTCCCTCCCAGAACAGACCTGGTTGGACAGAAACCTAGGCTAAGTCCACTTTAGATGAAATTTACAAATCTTGCACAAGCTAGCAATGCTATATGTACCACCTCTCCACAAGACATCCCCAGATTATAAATTCCATAAGGGCAGATGCTGGGCTTTATTTTTGCATTTCCTGCAGTGCCTAATATAGTGCTGTGCACAGAATAAATGATTTGTGAGTGGTTGCTGAATGAGCAGCCATTTGCTGCCATTATGAAAAAAGTAAAACAGTACCTCAATTTTACAAGGTCTGAGTATATTTAATTCTATTTGTTGCAATCACTGACATCTTTGATTGTCCATATTCCAAGTCCTCCTAAGGATGGCCTCATCAATATATGAGGATTTTTGGAATTTGTTACTAATCCTTTTAGGTTCTGTCAGTTTTTCTAACCAGATTTTTTTTTGGGGGGGTTATGGTAGGGGGACTTGACTTCTTCATTCTCTCTTTTTTTGAGACATAATAAGAAGCACATTCTGCTAATCCAAATGACCTTCATGCTGTGTCTGATTATGAGTTTCATTTCCTAATTTTACTATTCGGATTTTGTAACTTTCTAATTTTGTTTCAAACTCCTGCTGTTAGCACCAGGGCCTTTTGAGAAGACAACTAGAAAAATAATTTTATATTTTGAACTGGTTAGGACCCAATTTCCATTCCTAAAGGAAAATAATCCTGTCTATAATTGGAATTATCTGTTCTGTATTTTATTCTTGAGGAGCCTTCCCTTTTTTTTTTTTTCATTTGGGCAGCTACAGACTGTTTTCATTATGGTTCTTCTACATCAGGTGCATTCAGACTATTTTTCTTACCCTAAAATATCCCTCTGCCACGCTGGCCCCATTCCTATTGATGAGTTCCTCTTGAGACCTTTATTTTGGGAATGAGTCAGTTTTAGTTCCCCTCATTGCTCTGTTTCTGACTTTCAGGACTTTGACATCTTGCCCCTGTGTGCATACCTACTCTCCCCCTACTTTCAGCTCCCTTTTGTATTTTGTCTACCCCCATTAGAAAGTAAACTTCTCAAAGGCAGGAACAGCCTTCTTTGTATCCTCAGGACAGTGCCTGTCATTTAGTAATCCCTTAATAAATGCTTGTTGCCTTGCCTTTTAATCTATTTTTCTTTGTTGTTATTGTCCAGTTTTTTCAGTGGTATTTGACTCTTCATGACCCATCTGGGATTTTCTTTTGCAAAGATATTGGAGTGGTTTGCTATTTCCTTCTCCAGATCATTTTATAGATGAGGGAAACTGAGGCAAACAAGGTCACTTAACCTTGTCCAGGGTCATACAGCTAGTAAGTGTCTGAGGTTGAATTTGAACTCAGGTCTTCCTGATTCCAGACCTGGCTTTCTATCCACTGTGCCACTTAGCTACCTATTATCTTTTTCTCAGTAAACCTTTCCAAATTTCTAATCATTAGGAAAGGAAATGAATTCTGGAGTTTGTCACACATATGTACCTGAGAAATAAAATGGATTAATTAATTCCATTAGGATTATATAGCTGTTTGTCAAATATTCCCTATACTCTGTTGAAAAGTTTCTCTATCCCAAGTTGGGAACTCCTGTTCTACATTATCTGAATACATTAGGCTTTCAAGGATGGTTTGTGTGAGGGAGCACCAGGCAGATCTGGACACTTTGAGGTGTTTCAGAAACCCTGCCTTTTATTACTATCCTGCTTTAGAGCTCAAAGTCTCCACTGTTATTCTGCTTCTATGACTTAAGATTTTTCCCAAGGAAAATCCTGTTAAAATGCTACCTGGGAGGTGATAAGGCATAGACTTTTTGATATGGAATAGTTTATCTGACAGTTTTCTATCTCCTAGTAAAAAGCTGACCAGAAGGATAGGAGATAAACCCCATAAGGTTTATTTTAGGTTTGTAGCACTATAAAAGTTTCTGTTATCACTTCCCTTTTCTCTGCTGGTCACATGAACAGGTCATTACCTTTAGGGAGTTAACCATTCTAATTAAACAGATCTTTCCCCTCTAGAGGAATAAGATCCTTTCCTATTAGAGATCTAACCTTTATTGGGTTTCCCATAAAAACTGTTTGTAGAATTACTTCTCTTAACAATGTGATTGGTTTTCTCCTCTAACACTCCCTAGAGTAGATTCTGTCCCACTATTTTATTTTTCTCACCTTGGACTCTTAGAGGCAGAGTATAGATCTGAGATTTAAAATTAACCATTATGGACGTTCTTACCCTCCCTCAAAAGTCCCCCCTTTTTTTCTTATCTTCTTTAATTTTTCTAACAGCCGTCTTTAACTTTTTACAACTCTTGGTCTTCCCATCTCCAACTGCCTTTGTTATCTCTCACTGGATGTCCAGCAGACATCTTTAATTCAACATATCTAAAACTGAACTCATCATCTTTACCCTTAAACCCTCCCCTCTTCCAAACTTCCCTATTATTACTAGGGCACTACCACTTCCCAGGCCCCAAGGCTCACAACCTAGATGTCATCCTGAATTCCTCATTCTCATAGGCAATATCTAATTTGTTGCCAAGGTCTACAGATTATACCTTTGCAACATCTTTCTAATGTACCCTCTTTTCTCCTTTCCTACTACAATCACCCTGGTACAATTCCTCATCTCCTCTTGATGCGGCCATAGGGAGGTAAAACAATGGAGGGGAGATTGGGTATAGCCATAATGATAGGCCAGTTGATGGGATTATAGCCTCAGGTGAAAACCAGAGATTTGGCCACGTGGGAAAGTCCAGAGTTTTTCCTTTCTGGGGCCCAGATCCCAACCCCATCACTCCTGCCTGGATTATTGTAATAGCCTGCTGGTTGGTCAGTTTGCCTTAAATCTCTTCCCACTCTAATCCATCCTCCATTCAGCCACCAAAGTGATTTTCCTTAAATCATAGATCTTACCATGTCATCACCCTACTCTTTATTGAGTGGCTCTTTATCCAGTGATTCCCTATTACTGGAATAATAATTCCAGGAGCAAATATAAAATCTGCTATTTAGTACTCAAAGCTCTTCATAACCTAGGGGACCATTACCTTTCTAGTCTTCTTACATCTCATGCCTCCCCTCCCACCAACTCTTTCCACTTCACCAAGTACCTGGCCTGGTTGAAGTTTTCTATCTTCACCCAAGTCATTATAATTTCCTTAAAAATATCCCTATTTAGAGATTCACAATTCATTGCAGGTCAAAGACAGTTTTCAATTTGGTAAAGAAAAGTCCCAAGATTTTCAGTGAACATTAGCTCCTAGGGACTACATATGGTATGAGATGAATTTTTTCTTTCTAAATATAGTAATGGGTACTTACCAGCAATTTCCAAACAGGGGCTTTCTTCAAGTCTGAGGCAACAGTGCTAGCAAAGATTGTAGATTTTTTATGTTTAGAGAAGTTTTGAATGAGCAATCATTACCATGACTGATTTTTTTTTTCAGATTTTTGACATTTCAAAGTTGTAATTGATGCGGTTTAGGGGTTCAGGGGTGCTGGGACCCCAAAATCACAACATGTGGATCCTGCCCAAAAGAATTTGACCCAAGCCTTCTTTCAGTCAAAAACAAGGTTTATTAGAACATCCAAGATATTGGTCAGACTCTTAAGGAGTCTGAACATGGGTAAGCAGTGACTTATTATAAGAATCCCAGCAGTGGCTAGATTTTTTAAGAATAAGAGCAGTGGCTAGATTTTAGGAATCTGAGCATCCTAATGGAGACAAGATGGACTTTATATACAGAAAGACTGTGGGAGGGATCTAGGAGGGGCCAAGTAGTCCATGATTGGTAATAGAATTACCAAGGGTGGGAAGTGGCCTGGGGCCATAGGGAGGCAAGACTATGGAGGGGACAATTATAGCCTCAGGTGGACCAGAGATTTGGCCATGTGGGAAAGTTCAGGGTTTTTCCTTTCTGGGGCCCAGATCCCAACCCCATCATAATGATTTAGATATTAGTTGATTTGCTATATATAACAATTAGTTAATCTAGAGAAAAACTATTTCACATTCCAAGTAAATACAATAAATGCTTAAGGAACAATAAATTTTAGAGGGTCAGAAAATTGTATATCTTGCAGCAGACTTACAGTAACTTTGTTCAAATAGGTATAAATCTCAAAAGTATTTTCGAAAAAGTTGTAAGTGGAGTACAAAATAATTTAAACATTGCTATGATTAAAAGGTTTTGATCCTTAGAAAAGCATAGTAATGATACATTGTAAATTCAAGATACATTAAAAAAGATCTGCCTAGGGCCTTTCTCTGTGATGAGACTTTTTTTTTGGAATGCAGATATAGATCACTGGAACTCCATCTTAATTTGCTTTAAGTGAATCCTGTTAAGAGAGGAGGACTAGCCAATAAGGACTCAAATCTAGGAGGATATGAATGTTTGATGAGCCTGCTTCTGGGCATGCATAATGAAGTATGAGCAGGTATGACTACTTCTAGTATGTTAACCAGTTGGTGAAGAAATAGATTTTCTATTGGCTGCTGACTCAGAACTGGGTGTGTGTTGAGAAGATAGCAATTGTCCAAAGTCTCTCTTTTTTAACTCCTGGTTGCCTTCACTGAGTGAGGCAGAAGGAAGATACTTGTAAGCCTTCAGATGAGGAGAGAGGTAGTAGTAATGTTTAGGGTTGTCTGTCTCTGCAGCCTTCAACACTGTTGATTACCCTCTCATTGATATTCTCATCTCTCTAGGTTTTAGGGATACCACTCTTTCCTGGTTCTCCTACCTATCTGTCCACTCCTCATCTTCCTTTGATGAATCTTCATTTAGGTTATACTCTAATCATAGGTGTCCCCCATGGTTCTGTTGAGATTTAGGGGTGCTGGGACCCCAAAATCATGACACATGGGTGCTGCCCAAATTAATTCAACCCAAGTCTTCTTTCAGCCAAAGACAAAGTTTTTTAAAGATCCATCATATTGGCCAGACTCCCAAGGAATCTGAACATTTGTGAGCTGTTGGCTAGGTTCTTAAGGAATCTGAGCACCTTAATGGAGACATGATGGACCTTATATACAGAAAGAACATGGGAGGGATCTAGGAGTGGCCAAGTAGTCATAATAGAACACCAGGGACCTGGACCACAGGCCAAGGGAGAATGGAGCCTAGATAGGATTAAGGGTGGCATAGGAAGGTAAGACAATGGACGGGTAGGCTAGGTTAGGGGTAACAGAATTGGGAGATTGGTCATAGAAAAACCATTTGATAGGATTACAGCCTCAGGGGAATGCCAGAGACAGCCTTGATCAAGTGGGAGAATTCAAGGAGAATCCCTTAGACAAATGGGACCCAAATTCTTTTTGGGGTAAGGGGCAAAGGTCTCAGCTTGGGCTCATACCCCATCAGTTCTATCCCAAGCCCTCTTCTTTTCACCCTCTATAGTATTTCATTTGGTAATATCATCAGCTCTCATGGATTTAAATGCCATCTTCATGCCAACAATTCTCAAATCTACCTATTCTGTTCCTACTTCTCTGCTGACCTGCAACCTCACATTTCCAACTTCCTTTCAGATATCTCAGACTGGTTGTCCAGTAGACATCTTAAGCTCACATCCAAAATGGAACTCATTTTCTTCCTCCCCACCTTCCCTCTCACTGTAGACCACAACACCAACCTCCCAGTCCTCCAAAATTGCAATCTAGGTGTCATCCTTGACTCCTAACTATCTCTTATTCTTCCATATATAATCTGTTGCCAAGGCCAATCAATTTCACCTTTGTAGCATCTCTTGACTATATAGGCTCCCTTCTCTCCTATGATACTGCCACCACCCTTGGTGTAGGCCATCATCACATAACATTTGGAGTCGCTATTAAAATAACCTATTGGTAGGTCTGCCTGCCTCAAGTCTCTCCACACTCCAATCCATCCTTCATTTGGTCACCAACGTGATTTTCCCCAAGTGTAGTTTGAACCATGTCAATTCCTCCCTTACTCAAGAAACTCCAATGACTCCTATCATCCCCAAGACCAAATACAAAATCTGTTTAGCATTCAAAGCTCTTCATAATCCCCTCACTGCCTTTACCAGCTTCTTATATCTTATACCTCTCCATACACACACACACACACACACACACACACACACACACACACACACACACACAC
>NW_020954619.1:21512187-21530460 GCF_900497805.2 Vombatus ursinus
CACACACACACACACACACACACACACACACACACACACACACACACTTCAGTTCAGAGACACTGGCCTCTTTACTGTTTCAAGAACAAGATACTCCATCTCTTGACTCCTGGCATTCTCTCTGGCTATCCAAAATGCTAGGAATGCTCTCCCTTCTTATCTCTATCTACTGCCTTTCTTTGCTTCCTTGAAGTCACAACTAAAATCCTATCTTCTAAAAACTTTCCCAACTCTTCTTAAAACTAGTGCCTTCCCTCTCTTAATTAGTTCCTATTTATCCTGTATATAGCTTGTTTGTTTATAATTGTTTGCTTGCTATCGCTCCCATTAAATTGTGAGCTCCCAGAGAACAAGGACTATCTTTTGTCTCTTTTTATATCCCCAGCACTTATCACAGTGTCTGACATATAGTAGGTGCTTAATAAATATTTATTGGCTGACTGTCTCTTCACCTGGGCAAACATGTGAGCATGGTACTCCTAGTTGCTTCTTTTTGTTTATTCTTTTCTTCTCTTGAATGAATGTGGAGATGGAATGTCATTACTATGACCTGATAGGATTTCAAAAGATTCAGGGACTGGAGTCTATGGTAGAGTTTGTAATCAACACAGTCCAAGGAACAACCTACAAGACCCAGCCCACCAGTTGAATCAAACTTGGCAATCTAGATGCTGCTGGAACAATTTTCTCCATTGGCTAGTGCATATTCAGAAATAAATGGGGGCAAATGCTCTGTAGCAAACTCTTCAAGTTTGAGTCCACTCTTCTTAGGGACTAAGGTGGTAGAGGAGAACATGTGCCTGATTCACAGAAATAGTATCTACTTCTTGTTATATAGTCTCAATAAATAACACTTTGAAAAATCTAATTGGAGTAAATTGGTTGAATGATACTGGGCTACTAATTACTGATAATATAAGGGAGATAACTGTAACTATACATACATATATATAACTATAACTGGTGTCAACCACTTACAGAGTTTGTTCTAAGAAAAGACAAACTAAATTGAATCCACATTTTAATTTCTCTCAAGCTGGTGACATGCACTGCATGGGAGTTACAGTCCAAAACTGGTTCAATTTGGGGGTACAGAGTTATATGCCTTTGGAAGAGTAGGTATTCCCAAAGGGTGCCTATCAACTGATTGGTCAACACACTGGAAAGTGGGCTACATTAAAATGAGGGTCTAGAATAAGAGACTTAGGTCAAGTGATATGGAAATTGATATCTCTTTGAGATATCAATTTCCATATCACTTGACTGTAGGGAGGAATCAACATTCTCCCTGACCTGTCTGGGCAACACAATGAACAGGAACAGAACCACTAGATTAGATCTTAATGTTCTTCTGAAGAACTGAACTTTCAAAGAAAGGGGGATGGGGAAGCTCTGAGTCTCTAAGATAATGATTACTAAGAAAAATCCTCTTTGACATTGGCAATTGATATTGGGGAGAACACACTGGAATGGGGAGTTGAACTGATAGCTTCAGAACTCCCCTTTCTCTTAAGGGTACCCCTGGAATATGTTTTTTGTTTGTTTGTTTGTTTTTGGCAGGGGGGTGGAGAGAGAGTGCAAAGAGATATAAGCTAGTCTTGTTTTGGGATCTAACTTTCCAGGGAGAGTGTAAGTTGAGATAAGGACCCCCAGAGTCTATATATAAGGGCTACAGCTAAGAAGGAATGATTGACCCTATCAATAGTTTCTCAACTTTGCTATGGGTTTGGGTTGTAATATACTAGTAATATAATTATAATATAATATACTTAGTAATGTAATATATAGACCCATGAACTTTTGATCAGGAAGACCTGAGTTTTTAAGTCCCCTGTCTCAGACACTTAATAGCTCTGTGGCCCTGAGCAATCACTTAACCTGTGTCAACCATATCTTCATCTGTATTAGCCATGTGACTTCTAAAAGGGGTCAACTTTTTTTGAACCTTTATTCTTTCATGAACCTTATTCTTGCTATTTCAGTCACACCCTCCAATGAGGTCTTGGTTCTTCTAAAGGCCTTCCCTTCCTTTCCCTTCTTCCTCTCCCTCTGTCCACATAGGGTATCATACCCTTGCCTGTGGGTGCCGGTCACTTAACCTGCCTCAGTTTCAGTTTCCTCCTTCAAAAAAAGTGAGGATAATAATTATAGGATTGCTGTGGGGATCAAAGGAGATAAAGTCAAGTGCTTAGCAAACCTTAAAGTTCTATACAAATACTAATATTATTAATAATATTACTATTATACTAATAATGTATAGTTTTGTTGTGAAGACAATTTGCTGGGGCAATATTTTATAGACTCTGTCTGTATAAGAAATGTTCTCTGGTGCTTTGTTACCTGCTTAATTAACCTCTATAGCCTTTCTCTTTCTTATCTTGCACTGGGAATTTTCTCTGGCTGCATTTCCCCACGCCTACAATGCTCTTCCTCCTCGGTTCTGACTACTGACCTCCCAGGTCTCTTTTAAGCACTAAAATCTCACCTTCTACAGGAAGCCTTCCCTAACCCCTAGTACTTTCTCTTTTTTAAATTCCTATTTATCCTATATATAACTTACTTTGTATATATTTGCATATTTTCTCCCCCATTAGACTGTAAGCTCCTTGAAGGCAGGGACTGTCTTTTGCCTCTTTTTGTATCCCCAGTGCTTAGCACAGTATCTGGCACATAATAGGTGCTTAATAAGGGTTTATTTATTGATTAATTATCAACAAGTAAAGGGATTAGAAAGAATTGGACTAGGTAACCTTGATTCCTGACCCTGGTCAGCTACAAATTCACTGTGAGAAATTGAGCCTTAGCACTTTGTCTTTCTGGGTCTGTTTCCTAATCTGCAGTATAAAATGTGACTTGATCAGACTTTGTAATGGCTATCTCTCATGCCTGGAATGTGCTCCTTCTGCCCCTCTTGCCCCTAAGAATCTCTTGCCTCTAAGAATCACCACTCAGCTCAAGTACCACCTCCTACATTAAGTTTTTTTCCTGATAGCCCAGCAGCTACTGCCCTCCCTCTCAAATATTTTGTTTTTTTTTTGATATATCCTGTATATATTTACTTATATATGTTACTGCCTTTGCTGATAGAATGCAAACTCCTTTAGAACAAGGACTATCGTATTTTTGTCTAAGTAACTCCAATATGGTTTCAGATCCCATCCCCATTAGTGCATTACATTCATGTACCACTATTTGTTTTATCATTTCCTAAACAACGAGCACTTCCTTATTTCCCAGTTCTTTACTATCACAAAAAAGTGAGGCAATAAAAATTTAGATATATGTATCTTTTCTGCCAACCTTTTCAGGAGCAAACATAGGGTCTATAAGTCAAAGTGTATGAACATTTTAGTCACTTTTTTTATTTTAAATTTTAAATTCCCTTCCAAATCAGTTGGACTAATTCATAGCTCCACCAACAGTATATTAGTGTGCCAATCTTTCTTTAGCCGTTCCAACACTGACTATTTCTATCTTTTGTCATCTTTGCCAGTTTGGTGGGTATAAGGTATAGCCTCAGAGCTGTTTTAATTTACATTTCCATTATTATTAATGGTTTGGAAACCATCAAAGCTAATGGTTTCATATGGTTGTTAATAGGATTCAATTATTTTTGAGAATTTGAAAATTCTTAAAATCCCACATTCATACTTTAACACAGAAACCTTAGATTCTTATCTGAAAATCTGTCATGATTAATAACCACCTTTTTGATGAATGGAACATTTTCCTAAAGGGTATCCATTCAAATGATTGTATTATAAAAGGCCTTTTGCAAAAATCTTTCCTATTTTTCCTTCTGTTTTGTGTCAGACACAAAATTCTCTCTTTTTCAACACCAAAATTCTTTAATGAGCCCTATAGGACTATGAATCATGAAATAGCACCATCTCCAAAGAATCAAAATTATAGTTGACCTAAAAGGAAAAGCAAGAGAAATATAGTGAGTTCAGTTAGCTACAGCATAGTGTCTGCAAGTAGTGGTGTTGATGTCATCCATGAAATGTATGATTGGAAGGAGGATGGGCCTCTCAATAACGTTTATTGAACTGACACCTTAATTGAATGTAACAAGAGGGAGACAGAGAGTCAGAGTGCAGAGTTTGTATGCAAGCAATGTCAAATGACCCAGAACAAGCCTTTCAGCACACTGGGTGGATCTTCCCTGTAAGATCTATGGGATAACAGTATAAGAATCATCAGATGTGAAGGCAAGGATATACTTTAATCTGCACCACTAAAGAGAGCCCTCACATTGATGAGGATACAGATGAATGAATTGAAATATTTAAATACAAATGTTGGGATAATAAATATAGAGATTTATTATTTAAAGCTAGAGATGGTTTTAAAAAAAACCTATCCATAAAGCTATTCATATAAAGGTATTCATAATACAGATATCATCTGGATCACTGGAGAAATGAAGCTTATGTACTCAAGTGCAATTATAGCAATTCTTCCTTTCACTCTTCAAGATCTTATATTGCCTGTCATAATGATTTGTGTTTAATTAATTGTTTCGTGCTGAGTTTTTTTTTTTTAAAGGAGTCTAATTTTTAATGAATCAAGTCCTGATCTGCCTCCCTTTAGGTAAAAATGGTATTGAATCAAATGAAACCCATAATACCTCCCTAGAACCCTAGAAATATCACTGAAGGAGCAGTGATAGCTAGAAGACAAGTTTTAGTGAAGAAAAAATTAAGCATTGGAAGCTATTTTTTAGCTCAGGCAAATTTATTGAATGGACTGGTAAAGTATTGTTAGAAGAAATCTTTGCTTGAGCCTCACGTTGATTTATAAAGCAAACTTAGGAAAATTAAAACAAAAACGGATTTATCATAGTACACCAAGTCAGCAGCCCTGGGGGCCAGCTGCTTTTATAACCAGAAATAAACACTGTCCCTATAAAGGAAAGACAGTTTTGTTAAGCACAATGAGGGGATGGGGTTGGTGCCTTCGCAGCTCCTTCCTAAGTATTTTGATTGGTACTATGAGCTATTGGCACTATTGGTATTATGAGGTGATGGGATTAGGGAGCATGTGTATCACCATTTTGGGCAGCTAAGAGAAGCAGTGGATAGAGCACTGGGCCTGGAGTCTGGAAGGCTTCTAAATTTAAATTTACCCTCAGACACTTACTAGCTGTATGATCCTGGGCAAGTTGCTTAACCCTGTTTGCTATTTGTAAAATGAGCTAGAGAAGGAAATGGCAAACCACTCCAGTATCTTTGCCAAGAAAACCCCCAAAAAGCATCACAAAGAGTCAGACACGACTGATGGTGAAAGCAGATTTTGATAACATGCCTCATTATAATTTTCTATCCAAGGAAATTATTATCATTATGCCAACAAGTAATTACTGGGTGATCACTGTGAACTAAGCACTATATAAAATACATTAAAATGTGTAAGTTATGATTTCCTGCCCTTATGTTGTCTATATAGTTGGTGAGATAGGAGAGACAGACAAAAAGACAGAGAGAAGATAGATAGATAGATAATAGAGATACATATACATATATGTTTCTGTGGGAAGGGAGTGAGTGAGTATGTGTGTGTGTGTGTGTGTGTGTGTGTGTGTGTGTGTGTGTGTGTGTGTGTGACCAGTTCATTCGTTTAGGAAAATCCTGGTGAGAAAACTCCTTCTAACAAATAGCCTGGCAACTGCTCTGCAATTTATACTCTTAGATTATTTCCTACGACACCAGGAGGTTTTCGCAGGGTCACATAAGTGAACATAAGTTATGATTCCAGACCTTACAAAATTTCCAATTTAGTAGGTGAGATTAGAACAAAATGTATGATTGTAAGAAGTGAAACCTAGAGAGAAAATCAGAACCAGAATAATTGTGCAATGACAACAGACAAACAAGTGAAAACAGCAAAGGTCCCACATTTAGAGTGCCAGCAGCAAGTAAATGTTTATAGATAGTCTAAAAAATGAGCAGGGTTTAGTCCCTCTTCCCCCATTTTCCACTGCTCTGCCCTCATGACTGCTGGAGCAGTTCTGTACAGGACTCAGGGCTATACTACATTTTTGTTGTTGTTTCATGGATTGCCATGGTCAAATGGTTCCTTATCAATTGACAGGTCTACTAATGATGAATATGTCAATGCTTACCTAGGCTTGTTTTCAGGAAACAGATATTTAATCAGTTGCCAGGATCATGCTTGTAGTGTTTTCAGCATGGTAGAATGTACCAGACCTTACATTTCTGTTGGCATAGATTTCAAGAACCTAGTGTCACCTTCATGTCAGGATGAGAAATGGACTTTTTGGAGGTGCTTCCTAATATTAACTACACACACACACACACACACACACACACACACACACACACACACCTCACTACCACTACAACCATGCCACCACCAAAAACACTCAGAAATCACAGATTCCCATTTGGCTTTGAGTAGGGGTCTGGAGTGTTGTAGATGAATTGTTTGCACATGTGGGATATTTTCACCAACCTGGGCTCAACTTTGGAAAAACTTTTATTCCTGAAGTTTTACTCTTTTGGTGGCCAGTATAACTACATCGCATCAAAGCAGAAATAAAATTGCTAAGAGACCTTTCTGATACCTGTGCTACTATCTCAGTATAATGAGATTTTCACCCATGTGGTAACAAGCAGGAGTGACTTTTTGACAAATGTTGTATTCAACTAAGAGATAAAAAGAATAGAGGATTGAATCAGTTCTTAAAGCTATTCCATATTTTTGTAACACCCACTGCTTTAACACATCTGATTTGAAAGTCAGGGTAGTTTATTTCCCCTGCTGTCTGTTCCCAAGGTGGAAATGTGAATTTCACAACTTTCCTGAAGTAAACACATAAGGTTAGGGCTAATGTTTCTAGGCAGTTTTGTAATAGTTTGACAGCTGTCTGGCCCACTCTTCCACAGTGTTGTTCTGGCTCACAACCATGACCAATTCTTTGACCAAAAGAACAGCTTGTATCTTTTGTAGCACATCATGTTCTCTGAAGAAGGTGAAAAACGAATTTGAAAGTAATGATTTTCTGTTTCACAACTACAAAAAGGTTCTCTTTTCTTGTGTGGTGGCCTATGTTTAATAGTTATACTTAATAACAATGTGACCCAAAATAATTTAGGAAAATATGTACACATTTAATCTCTATCAGAACAAGTTCTCTATTGGAGAAAAGCTACAACCAACCACATATGCAATCATCAAAGTGATTTTCATATCAACAGGATTCTTCAAAAGTGACCAGAAACTGAAGAAAAACAAGACTATAATGAGTCGTTTACTTTTTTTAATATAATAAAAAAATTATTCTTTTACTTATATAGCAAAAGCTTTTTTTTATTTTATTTATTTTTAGTTTTCAACATTCACTTCCACAAGATTTTGAGTTCCAAATTTTCTCCCCATCTCTCTCTTCCCCCCATCCCATGACAGTGTGCATTCTGATTACCCCTTCCCTTACTCTACCCTCTGTTATATCAACCCCCCCTTCTCTTTTCCCCTTCTATTTTCCTGTAGGGTAAGATAGATTTCTATATCTCATTGCCTATATATCTTATTTCTCAGTTGCATTTAAAAAATATTTTTAACATTTATTTTTAAAACTTTGAGTTCCAAATTCTCTCCCTTCCTGCCTCCCCATCCACCTTCACTGAAAAGGCAAGCAAATTGATATAGCTTATACATGTGTAGTCATGCAAAACACTTCTATAATAGTCATATTGTGAAAGACTAACTATATTTCCTTCCACCCCATCCCACCCACCATTTATTCTATTCTCTCCTTTGACCCTGTCCCTCCCCAAAAGTGTTTGCTTCTCACTACCCCCTCCCCGAATCTGTCCTCCCTTTTATCACCCCTCCTTCTCTTATCCCCTTCCCCCCTACTTTCCTGTAGGATAAGATAGATTTCCATACCCAATTGAGTGTGTATGCTATTCCCTCCTTAAGCCAAATCCAATGAGAGTAAAGTTCACCCATTCCCTCTCACCTCCCCCTCTTCCGTTCCACTGTAAAAGTTTTTCTTGCATCTTTTATGTGAGATAATTTACCCCATTCTACCTCTCCCTTTCTCCTTCTCCCACTACATTCCTCTCTCACCCTTTAATTTTCTTTTTTAGATATCACCCTTCATACTCAATTCACCCTGTACCCTCTGTCTATATATATTTCCTCCAACTACCCTAATAATGAGAAAGGTCTCATGAGTTACAAATATCATCTTTCCATGTAGGAATGTAAACGGTTCAACTTTAAAAAGTACCTTATGATTTCTCTTTCCTGTTTACCTTTTCATGCTTCTCTTGAGTCTTGTATTTGAAAGTCAACTTTTCTATTTAGCTCTGACTTCTCAAGAATGCTTGAAAGTCTGCTATTTCGTTGAAGGTCCATTTTTCCCCCTGAAGGATTATACTCACTTTTGCAGGGTAGATAATTCTTGGTTTTAATCCTAGCTCTTTTGATCTCTGGAATATTATATTCCAAGCCCTCTAATGCCTTAATGTAGAAGCTGCTAAATCTTCTGTTATTCTGATTGTGTTTCCACAATACTTAAATTGTTTCTTTTTGGCTGCTACAATGTTTTCTCTTTGACCTGGGAACTCTGGAATTTGGCTATAATATTCCTGAGAGT
This sequence comes from Vombatus ursinus, assembly GCF_900497805.2. Taxonomy (NCBI): domain Eukaryota; kingdom Metazoa; phylum Chordata; class Mammalia; order Diprotodontia; family Vombatidae; genus Vombatus; species Vombatus ursinus. Next base: position 21,520,814 of record NW_020954619.1, read on the forward strand.
TTTCCTTTTGGGATCTCTTCCAGGAGGTGATCAGTGGATTCTTTCAATTTCTACTTTACCTTCTGGTTCTAGAATATCAGGGTAGTTTTCCTTGATAATTTCTTGAAAGATGATGTCTAGGATCTTTTTTTTTTGATCATGACTTTCAGGTAGTCCAATAATTTTAAAATTATCTCTCCTGGATCTATTTGCCGGGTCAGTTGTTTTTCCAATGAGATATTTCACATTGTCTTCTATTTTTTCATTCTTCTGGCTGTGTTTTACAATTTCTTGATTTCTCATAGAGTCATTAGCTCCCATTTGCTCCATTCTAATTTTTAAGGAATTATTTTCTTCAGTGAGCTTTTGGACCTCCTTTTCCATTTGGCCAATTCTGCTTTTTAATGCATACTTTTCCTCATTGCCTTTTTGGACCTCTTTTGTCATTTGATCTAGTCTATTTTTTAAGGTGTTATTTTTTTCAGTATTTTTTTTGAGGTCTCCTTCAGCAAGCTATTGACTTGTTTATCATGCCACAAGCTCGGCTATGCTAGTGCTCCTCTTTGCCCCAAGACTACCACCCAGGACTGCAACCCGGATCCAAGTTTGGGCAAAGCGGCAGGGTCCTGCCTCAGTGCCAGCAAAGAGATCCCTGTAATCTCCTTCTGATCAGTTGTTCAATCCCCTTACCATCTGTGGACTGAGAGCTCTGGAAGCAGCTACTACTTTAGGGGGATGAGAAGTCTAAACTCAAAATAGGTGGCCACAAGGAAACTAGAGAGTTTGAGATAAGTTCAATGATTTTTCTGATTACACTTGTATGAGAAAACAAGAAGACAAAATCTCATTTCCTGGGTCTCCTCTTGACTCCACTGTACAACATTTGGCTTATGCAACTACTTGTCTTTGAAGGCTCCCTCAGTGGACAGAGATGCTAATTAAAAGTTCCTTGGGTCAGCACCACCTGAATGATTACTATTAGAAGCCTAACGCTAATATGCCATGGGGGACCAGAATGACTATATTATCATCCCACCTACCATTGTGTCACTCCTTCAATACTCTATGACTATAAAACTCTTGCAACTGATATCAATATGCAATCCAACCAATCTGAGCCATGGTGAAAACAAAGCCAACTATAAATTATCTTGTCTTGGTAATATAAATTATTCTATCTGTGGAAATACTATCCTCAATGTATTTATTCCCTACCCATACCACATAGACCAGAATTATTTCTTCTATTTCATAGATGGAGAAATTGAGGCATAAAAAGAAAAATCACTCTCTCCATATGCCTTCACAGAAAGGTTTACCTGTTTACTTTGTGGCCAGTTCATTTACCTCACTGATGTGGGTTGTATTTTGTTTGTTTGTTTATTTTACTGGATGATTGTATACACACACAAACACACACACACGCATATGTAATTACATCAGCTCACAACCTTAGGCACCACTATCTTCTTACCATTTGGAAATTACTAACTAACTTTTAAAAATGGGGTAGGGAAGAGTGTAAAGGAAACACCTGAGAATGATAGGGAGAAGGCCTTTTCTATTTCAGGGTGGAGAGGAAAAGGCAAAAGAGTCCAGAGTAACTGCATTTCTCTCTATTCCCTTTCCTCTTTCTATCCAGCTTGAGTAATTGACCTTTTATCTCTTGGATTTCCCCAATGCTTCCATGGTATGAACAACTAGTATTAGTGCATCCAAGTTACGGCTTTGACACTACCCTAGCTAGAGCCCTGTGCCAGAATTGTTGATTTGGAACTTTGCCTATGCATGAAATTCTCATAGGGCCCATTAGCTGTTTTGCTACAGGCACCAGGAAACTATCTCAACATAGAAATTCTGTTGTTTTTGAGACATTCCTTGTTAGCTGAACTTTGTGGGGTTGCCTAGGTATCTAAGACACAGGTTACACTCAATTAAGGAGGAATAAATTATTTTTGTTAAAATAAAAGCAATGTCAACAAAGATGTATTGGTTTTTACTGAAAAAAAAACCCCACTAGATTTGGAGTTGGGGGTTTGAGTCCTAATCCTGCCTACTATCTATTAGTTGTGTGATCTTGTGAACTTGTGTGAACCAATCTGAGGCTTTATTTCCTCAACTACAAAATGAAGAAGTTAGACTAGATGACCTCTAAGGTCCTTTTCAGCGCTGAATCTATGATCCTATAATCTGGAGGCACAGAATCTTAGAATAAATCTTAGTCCTGGTCCTTCTCCTCATCTTCAGTTCTGAATCACCAGATGTCATTGTCTGACATCTCTAAATGGATGTCTTGTAGGCATCCTAAAGTCAATATGTTTAACACAAATTCATTATCTCCTTTACAAATCCTACCCTCTTCCTAATTTCCTTATTGCTGTTGCCATCCCTACTAATCCTTTTAGGTTGGTACTATCACCTAGGTTAGCAATGTAGGAGTTGTCCTCAACTCTTCCCTCTATATCCAATAAATTGCCAAGTCTTATCAATTCTATTTCCACAATATATCTCCCATCTTTATCCTCTCCACTCTAAGGTTCCACCTTCGTTAAAGTCTCCATCACCTCTTTCCAATTTGTTATTGTTAAGTCATTTTTTCAGTCATGTCTGACTCTCTGTGACCCCATTTGGGGTTCTCTTGGCAGAGATACTGGAATAGTTTGCCATTTCCTTCTCCAGCTCATTTTGCAGAAGGGGAAATGAAAGAAACAGGGTTAAGTGACTTGCCCAGGGTCACACAGCTAGTGTCTGAGGCTGGATTTGAACTTATGAAGATGAGTTTTCCTGATTCCAAGCTGAGTGCTCCATCTACCTTGCCACCTGACTGCCCAATATCCTTTCCAATACTATTGCAATAACTTCCCAATTGCCCTCCCTGAAGCCAGGCCTTCCTCTCTTCAAGGCAACTGTCAAAGTGATATTACTTTAGTCCAAGTTATGACCCTGTTCAAGAAGCTCCACTGGATCCCACTTACTTCTAGGATAAGATATAAACTTCTATGTTTGGCACTTAAAGGCCAGGCTTTTTATATACTACTCTCCTTCATAATTTTATATTCTAGCCAAACTGGTCTACTTCCTATGCTTCATCTTTGTACCTTTGCCCACGCTGTTTCACATGTCTGAAAGGAAATTCCTGGCTTCCTTAAAAGCTCAGTTCAAGCACCATCTCCTACAGACGGCGTCCTACGTGAGATCTAGCCTGATCCTATCCCAGCCCCCAACTGCTAGGGCTCTCTCCCACCATCAAATGACTTTGTATTGACTTTGCGTGTGCATTCCAATTAACCTTAGAAGGCATGAAGAACTTAGTGAAATCAATCAATCAAAAGAATAAGCTAGATGCTAATGAATTTTCACGTAACCTCATCAGAATATGTGGACGTCCCTTTAAGCAATTTGAAAGGATCATGAAACTTCAGGCCATTGTTCAAAAGTAGATGATGCTGTACAGGAGATGTCCTGTGACTGGCTAAAAGGATCAGAAATATCTCTGAGCTTATGAATAAAATTGCATGTCAGTTCGGAGTCATGGAGACCACTTGCAGGCTAGGTTACTAGTGGAGGAGTTTTAGCTAAGTCCTTAAGAAGCAATCACTTGAGAAGAGAAGAGTTATTTCTTTTTCTCCTCCCCAAATCCCAGACACTCTGTGAGTTGAAGAGATCCTGCCGTCCCATCAGAATTCTCAATAATGACTAGAATCAGTAGCAGAGCCCTCCAGAGCTCATAGCAATAGCACACAGAGCCAGGAAGTGCTTGAGCAGTTACCTTGAGACGGACATGCCCAAGGACCCATCTTGTAAGCATTGAATAGTCAGGAAATATTTCAAGGTGACAGTTGATATCTTCTCCTCCCCTGGTACTTTAGCAGAAGTTGGGGGGAGGATAATGGGGAGGGTAGTAGCAGCAGCAGTGCAGCTATGGCATTACTCTGGGCTGCAGAGGAGTAGCCCAGTACAGCAGCAGGTCAAGCAGTCATGATCAGAAATGAATCAGTTTACCCCAGCATCAATACCTCGTCCTTACAAAGAACTCATTTATCACCAACACCGCACCAGGTAGCAGACTTCATGAGGGCTCTCTATAAGAAGTGAAGGAATTCTGATCACCAAGAATTGTTAATTTTCCATCTGTCCTCTTCTGTTCTCTACACATGTACCTCTCTATAATAGTGACTAGCATTTATAGAATGTTAGGTGTTACTACTTAAAAAAAATTTTCATTTTGATTCTTACAACAGCCCCTGTAAAGTAGGTGAAGAAACTGAGACCCAGAGGGTTGAAATGACTTATGGGTCCTACAGCTAGTAAATGTCTGATGCAACATTCAGACTCATGATCTGAGTCAGGTTCAACTCTCTAGCCATTAAGCTACCTGCCTATCTATAACTACCGTCTCACTACAGGTTTGAACCCATATTCTCCTGGACATTATGTACTTGTGAGAGAGTATGCCCCAGGCCTTTGGGAGAGAGATTTGACCAGTTGTTCTTATCATACCATCTTAGTAAATACCTTTTCTAATAGCTAATTAAAGCTGTCTGATTGATTGTTGATGGGAAGTATACTTTTAGGGGCTTTTGGACAGTCATGCTGGAAATTTAGACCCTTGGGTTTATGCCCACAGGGGTGGGGAACCTGAGGCCTTGAGGCCACATGTGACCTTCTAGGTCCTTGAGTGCAGCCTTTTGACTGAGTCCAAGTTTTACAGAATAAATCCTTTTATTAAGGGGATTTGTTCTGTGAAGTTTGGATTCAGTCAAAGGGCCATACTTGAGGACCTAGAGGGCCATGTGTGGCTTTGAGGCTGCAGGTTCTCCACTTCTGCAAGAACCTTGGGGCAAATAATAGTAAGTAACACACATATATACATATATATTTATATGTGTATATATATACATATATATGCATAGATGGTGATAATATGTATGTGATGTGTGGGTGATAATAATATCTAGCATATTTATATAGCACCTACCATGTGCCAGGCACTGTGCTAAGCACTTTACAAAAATTATCTCATTTGATTTTTACAATAATCCTGCAAGGCAGGTGCTATTATGCTATTATGACCCCCATTTTACAGTTGAGAAAACTGAGGCAAACAGAGGTTAAGTGACTTGCCCAATGTTACACAGCTAGTATGCATCTGAGGGTTGACTTGAATTCAGATCTTCCTGTCTTCCGACCCAGCACTCCGTCCACTGTACCACCTAACTGCCTAATGTGTGTGTGTGTGTGTGTGTGTGTGTATTCCCCAGTTTCCTCTGCCTCTCTGCTTGGAGGGCAATGTAAAATGTTCCTCCCAAAGCCCCATTCTGAACCCCTTTTGGGCTCAGAAGCCCAGACAACTCTTCATTTCCCACCTGCTGTACAACTTGGTTTTGACTCCAACATCATCATCCCCTACATAAAGCACCATCACACCCCACCCCTCCTTTTCAGCTTCTCTTTGCATGTTGTCTTCCCAGATCCTTGAGGGCAGAGACTGTCTTTATTTTTATTATTTGTATCATGAGAATTTAGCACAATGCCTGGCACATGTTAAGTGCTTAACAATTATGTATTGTGTTGTGCTGTCTTTTATCACATTGTATTGAACTCCTCTGACTTCTTCATCATGTCCCAAGTTCATTGTTGGATAACTTCATCATCCCAGAAGATCCCATCAGCCTTGGTACTCTATCTCATCACTACTCCCCACTCCTCTGATCGGAATTGAGGCCTTGAACTCTAAACCCTTCATTTATAGAGGGAGCTCAGCTCAGAACATCTCTTCATTTCTTACCTGGCCTCTGTACTTTGGGGACTTCTCAGACTTTACCAGACCCCATGGTACCTTCCCCTACTACTTTTCATATTTACATCTCCAGAGTTTAACACAGCATGTAGTAGGTGCTTAATAAATGATTATTGACTATTGTATTGTATAGAGGGAGTCCAAGCCTGGACAAGGCCTAGGAGTGGTTTTGTTGTATCCTGATGATTTTTTTAAAAGAGTGGATAGAGTGGGGAAGAGGAATATACTGAGGGAGGGAAGGTAAAAGAAGGTTGGGAAAAATCTCAATCAGGGTACTTAAATAGACATCTATATAAACAAGGAGGAAGGAGTTAGGGGAAACAGGTACCTATATCTATATATGTATATATCTATATCTATAGCTGCACACGTATAGTTACAGTATACATTTACTTATCTGTGTTTTGTTGTTTCTTCCCCAGAAAATATATGGTATTTAAGGGTGAAAACTTTTTTGTTTTCCTCTTTGTATTCTTAAAGCCTGGCATATAATCGGAAACCTACTAAATGATTGTAGAATGAATGAATTACAATTGGAAGGGACCTTAGAGATTATTTAGATCAACTTCTATCCTAATCATGAATCTTATCTCCAACATTCAGAACCAATGTTCATCCACCCTCTACCAGAAGACCTCCATCTATCAGAAGCTCACTCCTCATCCCTTACCTGCTCCCATGTCTCTGCCTTCTATTCCACTTTTGAACAGCACTAAGAGTTAAGCAATTTTCCCCACTTAAGTTAGTTTGAAATCTTACTCCCTATAACTTCTTTCCATTGGTCCTTACTTTGCTCTTCTGTGCCTAGCAGTGATCATCTGATGGCTCAAGTACATAATGACTCTTCAAATATCAGAAGATTACTGCCATGTCCTCTCTAAGTCTTCTCTTCTCCAATTACTTCTAACTCACAAGACAAGTCACATCCTATAACAACTTCCAAAGAGCTGGATAGATTATTTTGCCTGTGAAAAATTACTTTACTAGCCATATTGACTTGCTTGAACTTCCTTACTATCCAGAGGAGTCTGGACTGACCTGGGAATCAGAATCAGTCAATCAGGAAGCTGACTGAGCATCCCTTAAGTTGGACATACCAGAAATTCTTTGCAGTGTTCACTTGCTGAATCCCTCTGCTGTGCTGGTGACCACAGAACTGACTTAAGCTGGTTCATACCAGCTCTAACAGACAGAACTAGCACAAGCATCCTAGTTCTGGGACCTTGGGGACTTCTCAGCTTGACCCTCTTTGTTGCGCCATGTAGGCAGCTCATGACCTCTGTGAAATGGCCCCTCCCTGGGAAATGGAAACTGAACCCAAAGGACTGTGGCAGTACCTGATTGGGCCATGACATGGCTTTGCCCTTTCTCTTTGTCTTTATAACTATGCAGCATAACTCCAAAGTGAGCTCTGTTTCAATTGTAGCTCCACGTGCATACCTGCTGCTTTGAGAGAAAATAAACATAATACAACCTAATTCTGTTTGTCTTTCTTAGAGCAAACTCTGAAGGTTGACACACTTGATTACTATTTCATTGTACTGAGTATTGGTCAAATAAAAAGAACCATTGACAGGAGTCATAGAATTCCTTTCATTAAACTATTATAAGATACATAGAGATTTTTTTTTGGGGGGGGAAATGCATTCATGTATCTAAATTTGTATATATATTTTTAGCTCAGTATATATGTGGGCATATGTGTATATTTGTACACATGCATATATACATATAGCTGCATCTGGGGCCATGTCCAGGTGTCCTGATCTATATCTTGCCACTGGACCCATGTGGCTCCAGAAGAGACAGTGAGGCTGGTGACTCTGCACAGCTCTCCCTTACTTAAATCTAATTCACTTGCAAGTCATGGTATCACCTTCTTGATGTCATGGTCCTCTTTAACAATGCAAGACAAACAACAATACACATATACACACACACACACATATACACACACATACATATATATGTCATGATATTAATTTTTAGGAGCTTTGATCTATATAGGTCTGCTCGATAAATAATAAATTTAATTATGCTCTACATTGAAAAGAATGGAACTTTGATTCAAAATTATTTTACCAGACATAAATAAATTCATCAGACACAAACACCTAGAAATCAACCTTATATTCTAATCAATGACGCCTCCATACCCATACAATTTTATGAACCTGAACTGAATTATTTCCTATTCATTGTTTGACTCACTAGACTTTTTCAGAAGTTTTACTTTGTTTTTCCTTCTCCTCTTTCCTAAAGTAAAAAGACTGCTGGGTTCTGGGTATGGGATGGTAAAGAGAAGGAGAGAATTAGAATCAGAGGAGAACTGACATTGCTTCTCCTCACTGGAAATACTTGAAAGTCATGGGATAGGGCTGTGTCAACAGCTCAGAAATTCATGAGTCAATCATTGGTTTACCTTTTGTCTAACAATTCAGTTTTTGGCTTCAACGACCTGATCTGGCTACGCTGACCCTATTCTTTATTTATATTACAGGAAATTGTTCTGGCTAGGCCAGACTCCCAGTGGTGTTTGGAGTATGATTGTTTGCAAAAGTACTTTAGAGAAAGTCATTCAAACCCAAGTATGACTATAGGTTCAGGGGTGGGGAACCTGCAGTCTTGAACTTTGTTCTGTGAAGTTTAGATTGAGTGAAAGGGCCACATTTGAGGGCTTAGAGAGCCACACGTGACCTCTAGGCCACAGGTTCCCCACCCCTGGATTAGTTGATACCTTTAATGAAGGTAAGGGGCCTAATTTCAAGATCAAAGGTTTTGCAATTCCCATACAAAATCCTTAGCCTGACATTTAAAGCCCTCCACAACTGGATTCCTACCTACCCCATTATATCTTTTTAATCCTTCTTTTTGCAATCTACTTTGTAATCAAATAATTTTGCTAGTCTTTTTCTACAACCCCCCATCTCTACCGTCCTTGTTTTTGCATAGGTGGTCTCTCTTGTCAGGATTACTCTTTAAAATTTATTTATTTATTTAATTTTTACTGTATGGAATAAAATAAGCATTTCCATAACGTAGCATAATAAAAAAAGATGATTACACATGAAACTGCAAATCAGCATCACCCCTTACACAAGGTTCTTCCCTGTTCTCTCAGTTAGGTTTCTCTTCTCAAAATTATTTTGTATAATTCTGTTTATTATATCCCATCTCCTTCCCTAGCCCCTCCCCCAAAGCTCTTTGAGGAACAGGAACTGTTGCTTTTTGTCTACCTAGGGCCTTGCATATTATAGGGTGCTTAATAGATTTTTGAAGTGAATTGAATTCTGGTTCACAGCTGTTTTCTTTTTCCTTAATGATACCTGATATTGCCAATACCAGACAGAAGTCAACTAGTGGCTCTTCATTGGACTTGCATCAAATGATCATGACTCCCTACAGGAAACCTTTCCTGATCACTCCAGTTTTCAATTTTCTTCCTCATCTCTGAACATTCTATAACTCCTCATCTCTATAACACTCAGACTCTGAAGCAAATCCCTCATTTGTGGACTTATGCCCTGTTTTGCTTTGCTAGCTATGGTTTCATGGTTTCCAGCTCCCCAACTATATTTTAAGCTCTTGGAGGGGAGGGATGATGTTTATATGTTCACATCTCTGACAGCGCTGTATACAAGACTGGATACCTAGAGAAACTCAATAAAATCCTTTTGATTATCAGCTAATGCCCAAGGAATACAAAAATCAGTTGGTCATTTGTTCTGGTAGATGAACTTTCTCCTTATCTTGCCCTAAACCAGGCCTCTACAACACTTTCAGGACATCTCTCCACCAAACCACCCTCTATACCCCTTGACTCCTTTCCAATTTCCCTTTGTGTGTTGTATTTCACCTGTCCTTGGAG
>NW_020954619.1:21530470-21563405 GCF_900497805.2 Vombatus ursinus
TCCTTCCTACCTTTTTTTCTTTTGACAGACAGAATTTATTAAGTGCTGATTGTGAGTTCATTGCTAGGAGAACCTGGCCAATTCTCAGGAGATTGGGCTCTCCAATTTTCACATTCACCGGCTCATCACCTTCACCCAGCTTCTCTGGGGACAACTCTAATTATGGCTCTAGTCCTGGGTTTTCCTAGAAAAGCAGTAGGTGGGGGATGGGGAGAGAGTCAAAAAAAGTACCCAATGCATCATATGAATGGGGTATAGGACAGGTCACTTTATTCATACACATGAAGCAATGATAAGCATTAAAGAATCACATCTTTATGTATTAACAAAATGATTTAAATAGGTTTCACAGATCTGATTTATCGCCAAGTTACTTTCTGCTGGAAGGTTGGTAGTTAACTTCAACAACACAAATGCAATTTGATAATTCTTCTAATTAGCCTTTTCACCTCTAGTGAGCATAATCCAATTAAACAGCAAGTGTGATCAGCAGCCTGCTCTTTTTTTTCTAGTGCCCTGCCTGCCTCTCTGATGCCAGCTCTTCTCTTTTGTGTCAGTGCTCCTGCTGCCGCTACTGTAACCCATCAGTCCATTGGAGGCTGTGGTCACTTCTTGATCGACCACCCAGGCCTTCCTCATGACTTTCTGACACAAGGCCATCTATCTTTGGGCTCATCTATCTCAAAGTTGCTGATCAGTTAGCTTGTTAGAAGGAAATACAAGAAAAGGGCAGTGGCCCCATCCCAGGCCCAAGCTAGTCTGGGACAGATATCTGCTCATGATTGTATGAGGCCCTGTGAGGTAAGGTTTCTACTGTTTCTCTACCCAGCTGTCCCCAGTGCAGTTCCTCAAGGTTTGAAACTGAAAAGAAGGAGAAACATTGAGGGGAAGGAGTTTAACCCTTTAGTTAAGGAGGTTCTTTATCAGTAACCAATGGGGAGGATTCAACACTGTTATGTATGACTCATGCACAGTTGCAAGTAGGTGGAGGACATCTGTGCAAACTCAAGTTTCTATGTGATCACCAGGCCTGCTATGGGACCATGAATGGCTATTACATATGCTCCCAAATGATATGGGCAGGGAAAGTACTCACAGGGCGCTGGCTACATTTTAACAGTTCAGGATCTTAAGTAATTCAGTTATTTTTACCTGAAAACTTAGAATTAAAATCTTAGACATTGTTATTACTTCTTAGTGCCTATTATAATCATAGGTCTCATAGGGCCATTTAGAAGCAGGCTTCCTGATGAATTTGGAATATTTGATAGAAATATTAGACTTGAAAACTGCACGTTTCATCTCGTGCTTTTTCTTCACTTCTCTAGGCCACTTGGAACCTATATCACCTGGATGAGACGAAAATGAGATGGCGACCCTTCCAATGAGATGGAGGACATTTCTGTGAGATGAACACCAGGCCTTATCATTGTCATCCTGATCTCTCACATTGTTATTTCACCTGTTTATGCAATCAAAGGATTCTTGTGTTTTGTCATCTCATCTGCTGCTAAACCCTTAGGATCTCCAGGTTTTTCCATCAACTATGACACTCAATGTGCTTTTATGTGCATTGTTTCCTTCAATTATAGTGTGAACTCTCTGAAAGCAGAGACTGTCTCACTTTTTTTATTTATAACTTCTACAAATAGCAAAGAGCTTGGCACATTAATACATATATTAAAATATTATTCAATTCACAGAACAACAACAACAAATCAAATATCCGCCTAGGGATACCTAGGATCTCTGTAAAGATAACTATAAAATAGCAGCCATGGTGCAATGGAAAGAGTGCTGGATCTGAAGGGAAAGGATTCGAGTTCAAATTCTCGTTCTAATATTTACTTCATATGTGACCTTGGGGAAGTCATGTGACCTCTCCAAGCTATAGTTTCCTCATCTGTAAAAAGGTGACAGTTGGATTAGATGACCTCCAAAATTCCTTCCAATTCTAGATCTATGATCCTATGAATAATGACTTCATTAAAGAAGTACCTAGAGAGACATTCAATGTTCATGAATGGTTTGGATTATAAGAGTAAAAATGAAAATATTCTAAATTATTGTATATAATTAATAAAATGTCAATGAATATATAATGGAGTTTATTTATAAAACTATAAAATAATGATGACAATTTTATGGAAAACCAGTGAGCAGGAATATCAAGAAGTATGCTTTAAAAATGCTGAAGATGGTTGTCTTGTATTCCCAAACTTTAATACATATTACAAAGCATTAATCATCAATACTATTACTTGGCAAAAAAAAAAATAGAGTAGTGGAATAGAACTAATGCATCAAATATCCCATCAAATATTCATAAAGATTTGATGTTTGGTAAATCTATAGAAAATAAAAACTTGGGAAAGGATTCACTATTTAACAAATGTATTTGGGAAAACAGCAGTTTGTCTAGGAAAAGGAATTTATATCAGCATCTTGTTTTATAGACCTCAATAACTTGTACAAGGATGATATACTTATACATGAAAAAGAACTTTTTAAAAAAGGTAAGAATATAGAATAGCAAATTCTCTAAGTTGTGTTGGATAGGTAATTTTTTTTAACTCAGCAAACAGAAAGAATTATTAGGAATGGGACAAAATCAATCAACAAACATTTATAAAGACCTACTCTAATGTAAGTCACTGTACTATATGCTGGGCATACAAAGACAAAAATGATACTGTACTAAGTTTCTGATCTTAAGAAGCTTATATTTTATCTGGGGAGACAATATATACATAGGTAAGTATAAACAAAGTAATAGAAGACAGTTTGGGAAAGGGAGAGGTGCCGGCTAATGAGAGGATAGGACAGTCTTATATAATGGTGCATGAGTGAAGTTTTGAAGGAAACTAGGGATTCTAAGAGGCAAAAGTGAGGAAGGATGAGTTGTAAGCATGAGGGACACCCCGTGCGAAGCCGTGGAGAAAGAAAACGGATTATCACATATGCGGTACAGAAAGAAGGGCAGTGATTGGAATATAAACTTTGTGAAGGGAGTAATATATAATATGCAGTATAAGGTAAGTTGTCAGATAGAAGTGATGGATTACACTAAAATTAAAACAATCTGCACAATAAACTTTATTAGCATGTTGCATATGTATTATATCATTTTTCTATACTCTCATTTCATAAAGAGGAACACTAAAGTAAAGAATAATTAAGACTTTCTGAGGGCATGAAAGAGAGTAATAGGAATTATATTTGGGAAAGCAGGTGAGAGGCCTACTATAAAGGGTTTTCAATTCTTGGGGAAGGGGTTTGTACTTTCTGATAGAGGCAGTGGGGAGCCATTGCATATTTTTGAGTAGAGGAGTAAACTGGTAACATCTATGTTTTAGGAATATCAGTTTGTTAGAGGAGTAAATACAAAAGATGGAAACAAGCACAGATGACAAAAAATAAATACAATAGAACATGGTCCTGTAAGGGTAGTGTAAGGAGGTGCAGCTAGGTGGTGCAGTGGATAAAGCTCTGGCCTTGGAGTCAGGAGGACCTGAGTTCAAATCTGACCTCAGACACTAAATGCTTACTAGCTGTGTGACTTTGGGCAAGTCACTTAATCCTGATTGCCTCACTTAAAAAAAGAAAGAATAGTGTAAGGAATTTTAAAGCTCACAAAGAGCTGGTGCTGGGAACAAATTTGAAAGATGACAGAGTGTGGTTTCATTATTATTTTTTAAATTTAATTAACTTATTCTGTGTTGGGGCAAAAAGGATAATACAAGAAGGCCTAGGACCACTGCCCGAGAGGGATGAGACAATGAAGGAAGAACTCAATTCTTATGTTTCTTGTTTTCTAATCAAGAATTGGGGGCAGCAAGGTGGGATAGTGCATAGAATGGCAGCCCTGGAGTCTGGAGGATCTGAGTTCAAATCCAGCCTCAGAAACTTACTAGCTATGTGATCCTAGACACACAGTCACTTAATCCCTAAGTCACTTACGGCAAGTTATGTAACTCTGCCTCAGTTTCCTCATCTGTAAAATGAGCAGGAGAAGGAAATGGCAAAACATTCCAATATCTTTGCCAAGAAAACCCCAAATGGGGTCGCAAGGAGATGGACACAACTGAAACAATTAAGAATTGATAGGGATTGGCTATAGACCTACACTTTCATTGGGAGAGGGTACTCCTGGATGAAGGAACTCTATCAATGTATGCTGACACCTTATAATCTTAGAGAGTTACTTACAACACAGAGAAGTTAAGTTACTTGGGTTGGGTCATGCAGGTATATGAATCAGAGGCTGAATTTGAACCCAGGTCTTCTTGGCTTGGAGGCCAATTCTCCACTGCTCCATGTTGCCTTTCAAGGAGTTAATGCCCAAGATTACTAAGGAATCAATAAGAAAGTATCTAGCTGCTCTGGCTGACTCCAAGTAGAAAGTGGGTTTTTAATAAATTTAGTTTTGAAGACTAACACACATAAACCAATAGAAAACTGCAGAAGACAAATGTTGTGGATTGTTCAGCTTCATGGGATAGATTCTACAAAGGCGCATGTTCAGAGAAGGGTAAGCTCGAGGTGCCCTGGCCTGGATTTCATGAGGAGGCTTTTCAGAGGGTATGGAACTTGTATTGGGTCTTGGAGGATGCCTAGAATTTGGATGAGGAGAGAGCACACTCCAGAAGGGGAAAACAATAAGTTTAGTGGCTGAGAGGTGGGCATGCAACCCCTTTTTGTTGCCCAGATTGCTGCCACTACTGTAAATGATCTTTTAATGTTTTAGGTTATGTTAGAGCAAGAAGAGCAAAAAAAAACCATTTCCTGAAATTGTCAGACGTATAATGAACAAACATGTATGGTTCTCCTGCTACATGGAGTGAACACATCTTTGATGAAAACTAAAATGGGAAACACGAAGCATTTTTGCCTATTAAGTGAATTTCCCTTTATGGGTCGGTTTGATAAGGTCAGCCTTTATTACCCTTCCACTGAATCACAGATGATGATTTGTTTCAATTTGATTCTCCCTTCCTCTGGGAGCGAGGGAGGTTTTTCCACCATGCCCTCAATGCTAGCTAGCAGATGTTGTGGACAGTTTTGAATGCATTCTAACTTCCACTAATTTCATCTGGCTTTACCTAATGTCTCCCTGGAAAGCTGAGTGCATATCAAAGCAAATATTTTTCATGTACCAGGGGAACTTACGTCTTAAAGAAAGCTTTCTGGAAATTCTTTGTACCTACTTGTAATCTAATTTCTTATATTATTCTTATAAAGCTTCTTCTAAGTTTTGCTTTGTGTATCTAAGCTTTTTTTTTTTTTTTTTTTTTTTTAAAGCGGGGCACTCATATACTACCACCTTATCCCTTGAAGGGATTGCTGGCCATCTGTTTCTTCCTCTTGTTGGAGAAAAGATAACTACTTCCTTCTACCTTTCCCTGACTGATGACTCACTCAATCTATCTCAAATCAGAGTTTACTTAGCAGTAGGAGGAAAAGGTGATTTGTAGGCAGGTACCCACCCATCAATTTCTTCAAAGGGTATGAACAAATGGATACTTGACAGGCTCCCTCTGAAAGGTTGACTGCTCCTTGGCCTGGAGTGTAGAGTTGGTAGTGATGTATTATTTTCCTTAGGCAATTTCAACACTCAAATGCCTCCAATATTCTGCCTTGCAACTGATTAAAAAAATGTTCAATTCTCTGCTTCCTACAAATAGTCCTATATGCATTTATTTTTTATGTATTTTCAATAGAGGCAACATGGCATAGTGAATACAGATGCTGTGTTGGAGCCAGTTTGACATGGATTCAAGTCCTTCCCCTGACACATGCTGTCTTTGTGACCCTGGGCAGGTTGTTTAACTTCTCAGTGTCCTAGAAAATTCTATAAGATGACAAATTAAGGAGAATATGTAGAACTTCATTGGTGAAGGGAGTTTCTGCACCCTCTTTCGCCTCCTACAGAGGTCTAGTCCCTATTTCATATTTTTGGTTTCTTTTTTTTCACTTTGTTTTTAGGTTTTATTGATGATTTTGTTTTTTATATCACAGTGATTTCTGGATTTCTTCTTATTCCCTCTTATTCCCGCCCTTAACCTTCACTTTGAGTGAGCCTTAAATTGACCAACACTGATTAATGTAGCATAATAGGATCAGTTCCAGCTTAAGGAATTATGGAGCTAGAATTCACCACCAATGAAGAAGAATTAAAGCAGTTATTAAAAGTTATTATGCACAGTTAAATGCCAATAACTCTGACAATCTAAGTGAAATGGATGAATATTTACAAAAATATAAGTTGCCTAGATTAACAGAAGAGGAAATAGGATACTTAAATAACCCTATCTTAGAAAAAGAAATTGAAGAAGCCATTAATGAGTTCCCTAAGAAAAAATCCCTGGGCCAGGATGGATTCACAAATGAATTCTATCAAACATTTAAAGAACAATGAGTTCTAGGACTATATAAACTATTTGGAAAAATAGGCAAAGAATGAATCCTATTAAATTCCTTTTATGACACAAATATTGTTCTGATACCTAAACCAAGGGAAGCAAAAATAGAGAAAGAAAACTATAGACCAATTTCCCTGATGAATATTGATGCAAAAAAATTTAAGTAAAAAACTATCAAGGAGATTATATATATGGATCATATACTATGACCAGATGGGATTTACACCAGGAATGTGAGGTTGGTTCAATAGCAGGAAAACTATCAGCATAATTGACCATGTCGATTATAAAACTAACAAAAATCACGTGATTATATCAATACATGAAGAATAAGCTTTTGACAAAATACAATACTCATTCTTATTGAAAAACACTAGAAGGCATAGGAATAAATGGAGCTTTCCTTAAAATGATAGGTATTTATTTCAAACCATAAGCAAACATTATCTATAATGGGGATAAGCTAGAAGCCTTCCCAATATAATCAGGGGTGAAGCAAGGATGTCTATTATCACTATTATTATTATTATTATTCATTATTGTACTAGAAATGCTAGCTCTAGCAATAAGAGAAGCAAAAGAAACTGAAATTAGAATAGGCAATGAGGAAACAAAACTATCATTCTTTGCAGATGATATGATGGTATACTTGGAGAATCCTAGAGAAATCTATTAAAAAACTAATCAAAATAATTAACTTCAGCAAAGTTGCAGGATAGAGTACCAACAAAACCCAGCAGGAAGAGGTAGAGAAATTCCACTTAAAATAACTTAAGACAATATAAAATACTTGGGAATCTACCTGCCAAGACAAATCTAGGAACTATATGAACACAATTATAAAATACTTTTCATATTAATAAAGTCAGATCTGAACAACTGGAAAAATATTGATTGTTCATAGATAAGCTTAACCATTGTAATAAAAATGACAATTCTACCCAAGTTAATTTACTTATTTAGTGTCATACCAATCAAACTACCAAAAATTATTTTATAGAACTAGAAAAAAATAATAACAAAATTCAAATGGAAGAACAAAAGGTCAAAAATATCAAGGGAATTAATGAAAAAAAAAGTGTGAATAAAGGTGGCCTAGCCATACCAGATCTCAAACTGTATTATAAAGCAATCAAAACAATCTGGTACTAGATAAGAGGCAGAGTAGCAGATCAGTGGAGCAGATTTGGTACACAATACACAGTAGGTAATGACCATAGCAATATAGTATTTGATGAATGCAAATATTCCAGTTTTTAAACAAGAACTCACTGTTTGACAAAAAACTTCTGGGAAAACTGGAAAGCAGTTTGGCAGAAACTAGGTATAGACCAACATCTCACACTATATGTCAAGATAAGGTTAAAATGGATACACTATTGAGGCATAAAAGATCATACCATAAACAAATTAGGGGAGCACGGAAAATTTTACCTGTCAGATCTAGGGAGAAGGGAAGAATAGGAGATAGAGAACCTTATGGGACATAAAGTGGATAATTTTGATTATATTAAATTAAAAAAGTTTTACACAAACACACAAAAAATCAAATGCAGCCAAGACAAGAAGGAAAGCAGAAAACCTGGAAAAAATTCTTTTATTTAATTTTTATTTCTCCCCAATTACATTTAGAAACAATTTTTAACCTTTGTTTTTTAAAATTTGTGAGTTTCAAATTCTCTCTCTCCTGCCCTTTCCCCCTTCTCCACCCTGTTGAGAAGGCAAGCAATTTGATATAGGTTATACATGTGCAGTCATGCAAAACATATTCACGTGTTAGTCATGTTGTGTTCAGTTGTTCAGTCATGTCCAACTTTTTGTGACCCATAGACCATACTATCCATGAGGTTTTCTTGGCAAAGATATTGGAGTAGTTTGCCATTTCCTTCTCCAGCTCATTTTACAGAAGAGGAACTGAGACAAACAGGGTTAAGTGACTTGTCCAGGGTCACACAGCCAGCATCTGAGGCCAGATTGGAACTGAGGAAGATGAGTTTTCCTGACTTCACACCCAGCACTCTATTCACTGCATCACCTAGCTGCCCTAGTTCTCTCTCTAATATTCAATAAAATAGGGTAGAGATTAGAGTTAATGGACTGATTAATGAGAGATGTTATAATTTCCTGCATTAATAATGAACTGTCCACATATGCCCCTGGATTATGTTAGAATTCTGACTAATAAGAATGAATATTGTAACCGATAAATTAGCAGGGTGAGGAGTAACAGACCTGTATGAGGTTAGTGAACCCCATAAACCTTATTACAATACTAAAATCTTATCTCATGGTGTATGCTACATTCTATACCCATAGTTCCCAACTTTTCCAAGGAAGTATTTTTTATTTTATTTTTTACAAATTATGTTATAGACACCTATGATCTCACTGAGGTTCATAACCTAGTAAGACAAAGTAGTCCGTGTGACTCTCCCACTCCGAACCCCTCTCCAAGCATGGCATCTGAAGTTCTGAAATTTCCCAGCCACTCCCCCTTTGCCTTTAAGTGTTCTCTTTGGTGGTACCGATTGCAGTCCTTCCATGCCCACAAAAAAATTACTCTCCCTAACCTAAACCACAAATAAACAATGCAAACACGTGTGCACACGCTCGCACACACACACATCTCTAATCTAGTGTATTTATTTATGTATTTATTTGCTTTTTGGTGAGGCAATCGGGGTTAAGTGACTTGCCCAGGGTCACATAGTAAGTGTCAAGTGTCTGAGGCCGGATTTGAACTCAGGTCCTCCTGACTCCAAGGCCGGAGCTCTATAATCTAGTGTATTTAAAATAAGCACCTAACCACAAAATTACCACTGCAAGGGGACTGTCAATGTTAAAAAAAACCTCACAACTGAATGCCTTCTTCAGACAACCTATATATACACACAAATATTTCCATTTTCAAAACACTTAACCTAACCTCATGGTGAAATTCTTAAAATAATACGGTTATCCAGGTACTCAATTGGCACTGTGTAGAAATATTATACCACAGATTCTAATCTTCAAAGTAAAGAAGGGAAAAGGTGGATGAACCTAAAGAAACAGCACACTGTTCATTGTTCATGCACAGCTGCTCAAGTCCTCAAATGGTAAACACTTTGAGGAAATCTCTGGTTGTATATAACAAGCTGGATCTGAGCTAAAGCAGACTTCAAGATCCATCCCCGCCTAGATCCTCTAAAAATAGCTGCTGTGTTACTTGGGAGATTTGTGTTACTCTTGAAAACAAACATGATTCACTTTGTTTCTGACAGAAAAAAAGAATTTTTTCATGAAACAAAAGAAAAGGGATGTGGTTGGGAGTTGAGGGTAGACAGGGAATAGATAGAAGAGGAAGTGCCTGGAAATATTTAGTTATTGGGACAACTTTAGGTATTTATTAAATTATTTTCCTTCTTTTTATAGACTTCCCCCTTCCCAGGGTAGATTCAATTTACTTTAGGTTAATGTGAAGAAATCAGCAAATATCCATGCTTCTTTGTTAAATGAAAAGTATAGAATGAGGCATAGAAATACTTGATAAAAGAGAAGAGAGGTAAAAATTTCTTCCCAAGTTATGCTTAGTATCATAAAATGTGTTGTTAGAGAGTGAATTACAAAAGCCATAGAAGTGTATAAATTGCTACATTTTTGGGAGACTGAGTTGATCACATTCAGCTCTTGTACAGGATGTCTGCACTAGCAGCTGTTGCCATGACAACTTGTCATGATTAAGGGGTTTGCTGGATGCAGTTTCTATGAACTGATGTTTTGATGTAGCAATTTGCTTAGCAATTGAAAAAATTAAAATGAGAATTTAAAAAGTGGCCAAGGTCTTTTCTCTTGATCTTTATGTTTAATTTTTCTCTGAGGATCAAAGAAAACATCCTAAAAAAGTTTGAGTAAAGCTATCTATCCCTTGTTGAAGCTCTGTTAAAAAGACCAGCTTGTGAGACTCCATATTTGACTGAACAGAAATAGAAAGTAGCATGAGTTTAAAAAAAAAAGAAAAGAAAGTAGCATGGATTGTGAAGGTTTGACACCTCTGATCTATTGCTGCCTGCCTTCAAGCTTTTAGGTTTCATCTGATAAGGGCTAGTTCCCAAAGCTTTAATCCTTTTTTGTGGCTTCCCCTTTGCATCGTATGTAAGTTCTCCATGTTCTACATGCTGTAGCTCACAGGACTGCACAATCTTCTGGAGAGAATGTGATCAATATTCAACATTGTTATAGGTGACAATGATTATCAAACAAATCTCTAGGTAGGAAGGCAGGTGAATATGGGCATAGAATGGCACATACACTGTCAGAAGTGTATGTGCCATTCTATGCCCATTAGTTCTACTTAACTTTTTTTTTATACAAGAGAGAGCTCAAAGTGGAGGTGGAAATGAGTTATATCCAGAAATGACTGCATTCTTTTAAAAAAAAGGTATCAATGAAATCTATTTAAAAAATAACAATAGCTAATCTTCATAATTTGTTTTAAAGTGTATAAATGCTTTAATGCATTTTTCTTATTTGATCCTAACAACTCCCCTGTGGAGTAGCTACTATAGGTATTATCATCGCCATTTTACAGAAGAAACTAAGGCTCAGACAAGCTTAGACTTTCCTTGTGTTATATAGATAAAATGTGTTAGAGATGGGACCCTGACTACAGGTCCAGTTTACATTACACCACCCTAGAATTTATTTTAGTAAAAAAAAAATACGGCATTGTTTGCTTTCTTCTTGACTTTCAAAGAACATGGACACATGTAGGGGGTCAGAGAGAATAATAGCTGGTAACTGATACTACATTCATGGATGGGTAACATATTTAGGTACTGTCCAATTTCAGACAATTTTACAGAAAAGAAAAACTTTTTATAGGCTTTAGAATGCAGATGTATAATAGGCATTGCACAATACAGCCATGCCTTAACAAATAACTGTAATGTAATGTAATGTAAACTAATATGTCTAACTCTGAAATTCCTTTCTTTGACCTATCTCTCATGCATTCATCGAATACATATTAAGCACCTACTCTGCACAGAGCACTGTACTGGGCACTTGTTCCTGCTCTTACGGAGTTTGCAGCCCACTTGGGCAACAATACACATACATACACAGCTAGATGTAATATTAAAGAGTCAATTATAAATCCACTAGAGAGTTATACAGCAAAGTGCTATATGAAGGCTGAAGGCTAGGACCATTACCTGAAGAAAATGGTAGTACAGGGAAAACTTTACAAGGAAGGTGCATGTGAGCTGAATAGCAACTCAAACAAGTAAAGAAAAAAGCCATTGTAGTCATAAGCAATAGCTTGAATAAAAGAACTGATATGTGAGAGTACCTAGCTTATTTAGGGGGAGAGAGAGAGAGAGATTTGGTTTGAAAAATATGTGAATGGAGAGGAGTAATGCAAAATAATGTTAGAAAAATATTAGAAAGGTCAAATGACACCAGACACCATGGAGGACCTTGAATGCCCTGCAGAGTAGTTTGAATTTTATTTAGTAAGCAATAACCAGTCACAAGCATTTTGAGCAGAGGAGTGACAGACACGATTGGATTCATCAATTTAAAAAGTTATTTTTACAGCTCTCTGAAGGATGGCATGGGGTGAGGAGGTGGAAGAGAGAGATGATTTTTTGAAATAATTTAGATGGTTGGTAAATGTTTATTGATTGAATGATTTATTAATAGGAACCTCTACCAGGATACAACCCATCTTTTTTCTTGATGCAACAAACTGGAAACAAAGTAAATACTCACTAGTTAAGGAATGGCCAGGAAAAAAAATGCTGATATATGAATGTAATGTAATGTTACTACATCATAAGAAATGAGAAAAGGAACAGATGCAGAGAAATATGGGAAAACTTGTATGAACTGTTGTAAAGTGAAGTGATTAGAATCAAGAGAACTATTTATAGATGAGTATAGTGTCATAAAAGAAAATAATTTTGAAAGACTTACGAACAATGTATTGATCAATCACAACTCCACAACTGATAAGAAAGCATGCCTTCCATCTATTGGTGGAGAGGTAATGGCTCGTAAGTGTAGAAAAAGATATATGTTTTCAGAGATGACATTCCAACCCAAATTTATTTTGCTTGACAATGCTTGTTTGTTAGAAGGAGGTACTTGGCGGGGCGGGGTGGGGAGAGGAGTATGGAGGTGGAATAAAGAGTAGTTAGGTAGCAAGAATGATGCAAAAAAAAAAAAAAAACAACAGGCAGAAGTTAACATCAATGACATTTTAAAAATATATATAAAAAAAGAAGCGAGCAGAAGGAAGTTCGGAAGCGGACAAAGACAAGCAGGTAACTGTTGCTAGCACCACCATTTAAAATTTAACATGTATTTTTTTTTTAATAAGCTCTATATAAGAGGTTAGTGGTTTTGTGTGCAAATACTGTTCTTCTGATCTTCTTTGTATATGGAAATGTTTGTGTTTGTTGATAATTTTATTCATGACAGCTTTAAAAAAGTGGTGGGAAGGGGGTATAGCATAGTACAAACTAGTTAAACTCAAAGTGTTGAGATAAATGTAACATAATTTTCATCAACGAACTTTAGGAACACCTACTGTGTATAAGGCACTGTGCCAGCTCCTGGGGAAATAAACACAGAAAAATAAAGCAGTTCTTGTCCTCAAAGGGCTTACATTCTTCTGGGGGAGAAAACATGTAAACACGTACATAAATAGAAGATAACTTGAGAAAGAAGAAAGCACTAACAACTACAGAAATTAGGCAAGGCTCCTTCCCTAGGAGGTGGCACTGAAGTTGAGCCTTGAAGAAAGCAAGCCTTAAAGGATGGACTTTAGTGGTCGAAATGACAATTTGCAATCAGTACACTAATTGTTTATCATGCAAATCAGTCCTGTTGAAGAACTCGAAAAATGTGTTCACTTAAGGTTTAATTTGTTTCTTGCAGGCTAATTTGCCCTATTATTGTGTCCTAATTTGTTTAGCCCAACTTTTATTCCTAGATGGTGAAAAAGGCAAGGTTCATTTTACCTTAGTCAGAATTGTTGCCATTTCTTAAATTAAGAGGGAGGTTATTTAATGACTGTTCACTATATTGATGGAAGGGTGTTACTATTTCGGGAACATTCAGGCATACAGTGTGCTCAGAACGTAAGTGGTAATGCTAATTGATGGCTACCATTTGATTTCTTGGCGATCAAACCACCCACAGGAGGACTTCCGTTTTTAACATTTGATCACCATGAGAACCCAATAGGAAGCTGAACTAATGCATGATTCCCCTCTGTGATGTACCATTTAAGAGGCATGAGGATGATCTGAAAGCAGTAATCCAACAGTCCTACCCATCTACCCACTATAGACCTACCCACCATAAGGCCAGAGCAGGTCACTACCTTCCTTGCATTATTTCAGTGGTGATCCAAAAACTGACCCCCTGTCTTTATAGAGTTAGCAGGCCTTGCTAGGCTTGAGATTTCAAAGGGCTATACAAGGAATGTTAGCAGTCTTTTTTAATCTGCCAGTTATTTGGCTGGAAAAAAAATAGAGAGGGTCATGGCGTTTGGGGGAGGACCTCTAGTCCACAGCCCTGGTGTCAGAAAGGAGAGACATCTACAAGCTGGGCTTCTTGATCCACATAGTGAATTCTATATTCCCTAGGCTGAGGTTTGGGAGGGCAGGTGCAGCGGCCATGACCATTAGGCCCAGCCTGACTGGGAGGAAGAGTACCTCAAGACAAGATGGGGGTGGGTAAAGAGAATGTGAAGCAAGCAAAAGCTTTATTGAGGGGGGAAAATAACAATATGAAGGATTCAGATGGACACAGGGCAGTCCTCTGGGATCCTGATAGAATGAGGCACTTAAAACTGATGAAGCAAGATGGATTTTTATAGGATTCTTATCTGGGTCAAGCAGTACCAGGCATTGGGGAGGAGTGAGGAAACAGTGAGTCTATGGAGACTAGTGTTGTTTCATCGGTGTGGGGGCAGGGGGGGTGATATTCAAACTCTCCACAAGGGATGGGGGTGGGAGTGGCTTTCAGCTATTCCTGACAGTCTTATTTTGACAAGGTGACACAAAGGATTTGAACTTCCTGATCATCTTCATTTAGCCAGGTTGAGAAGCTGCTGAGGTGCTTACAAACTGCCCTGCACCCATACCGTGTCAAATGAAACTGGTCTGACCTACCAGGTTTCTTTCAGGGAAGCCTGCAGCTGATACAAAATCCAAGTACCCATTTTTGCAAGGAGACAGATACATAGGCAGTTATGAGCCTACCCTGTAATAACTGTCTTAGCCCCCCCCACCCCCCATTTATCCAAGTGGAGCCAGGAGAAGTCCATAACACCCTTTCTTGTCCCAATATCAGTGATGGGTTGTGTCCTATTCCTTACTGAGGCTATGTACCTGTTGACTTTCTCTGTGGTATTGGTCCAGAAGCAGCATGAAGTGAGCGCACACACACACACACTCACATACACACACACACCCACACACCCACACACACCCTGACATCTCTGCTAGCCAAGAGTTAATAGATGGTGATACAGTGAGAATTTCAATCTTAATGGAGGATGGGTGTTGGTAACAATAGGCGTGTGAAGAACAGTCGGGGTAGGGTTGTGTGGAATTGTGGTTTCATGTGCCATTGTTGGAGGCTATAGTCCAACCCCTGGAATGCAGGTAATCAATGAAGTTGCCCATCTCCTTCTATGGGTAATTAAAGAGATGATACAATTTGTCAGTGTCACAAGGTGGTTCCACAGCAAGGTCTGCGTTGGTATCAGCAAACTGTTCTCCCAAGCTATCTGCAGGGAAACCAAACAAGACAAAACAATACTTTTTGCTTCCCCTCCCCTTACCTAAGTCCATGGCACTATCAATGAAGACATCAAGTTCCTATGATGTCACAGTCCTCTGCTCTCTGAAGGGCCACTCAGGCCCCTGCACCAGTGTTCTGTTATGGGGAAACCCATAAGCAGCCAGTTTAGGTGACCTTAGGACCAGAGGCAGGTATACAGTCCCTAAGAAAGTCTGGGGGTCTATCTTCAGTTCATTAAACAGGATTAGGAGAAAAGCAAGGGTCAGGAAAGCAGGGTGGTCAGGTGTCTGGGGAAGGGAGTGGGATAAGGTATAAGCAAACACTGCATACAGATAGAACAAGCTCAGAGTTGGGAGCCTAAGATGTGTATCCTCTCTCTCTAGAGCCCAGACAGACTAACCAGGTTTTAAGGGTATGATCAAAGCCTTTTCCTTAGGTTTAGATTTTGTCTAGATTTTGGGGAGGGGAGGGGTCTAGGTTTTAAATTTTGACAAAAGTTGGTCTTAACTGAATATAGAAGTTTATAGGTTTTTACCCAGAACTGATTAGTTTAGTACCAGAGTTCACTTCCAGAGGATTATTGGGTGAGATTAAGGAAAGAATGAATAATATAGAAAGGAATCAACATTGTCTGGTAACATGAGATTGAGCTAGTGTTGACCCTAATTAATTTTAAGGAACTTCTGAAGCAATAGTGTGACTAGCATCAGGGGTGGGGAACCGTGACTTCGAGGCCACATGTGGCCCTCTAGTGCGGCCCTTTGCCTGAATCCAACTGGAGCCCTCTGATGGGGCTTCCATGCCTCATTCTGCCTCTGCCTGCTTTAAGGTAGACTTTCTGGGATTTAACAAGATACAGTATCACCACCAGCCACAAGTTTGCACCCTGAAAGGTCTAGTCACATGCTTCCCTCAATGGACCTCTCTCCAACCACTGGTACTTTGCCTGGACTCTTTATTCAATAGTTAGCATATTCCCATTCTCTTATACTCACCCCATCTTATTGTTTCTGAACCCTCAGCTGCTGATGTACAAACACTGTTCCCTCTCCCCAACTTACTGTTCCCTCATGCCTCAATTCTACACTGCCAATGTCTTATTCCATATATGTCTTCCCCTTCCACTGTGCTTTCTGGAATTCCTGCTCCATAATTAACAAACTCCTTTTCATCATAAACCTCTTTCTTTCTCACCCCTTCAGTTTTTTTCTCCTTAAGATATGGTTCACTCCTGATGGTATCATTTTTTCTTGATATCCTTTCAAATACTGGCAATTCTTTCTCTCATATGACCCAATTCACTGGTCAAGAAGTTGAAATGCTCCTTTCTCCCCCATTACTATTTGGAGACTTTCTTTATCACTTTCACTAAGCAACCTCTCTTCCTTTGAGGTTCCTATTATACAAATTTATCATTCAGTTCTGATCCTGTTGCCTGCTATCTGTTGACCTTCAGGACATCCTTCCTTCTTTGATGAGTTCAGTGCTGAGTTCAGAGTCTTTATCTCCTTTCCATCTTCTACTTTTTTACTATGGGACTTCAAACATACATGTTGATGCTACCTCTAATACTCCAATTTCCCAGTTCTTCAATCTACTCAATTCCATGATCTATTCCTTCACTCTACCTCAGCTTCACATAGAGATGGTCACACCCATGATCTTGAAATCATTTACAAGTATTCCAATTCCTTGTTCATGTGCTCATAAATTTCCCTATCTGAACACACCCCTCCGTTCTTTCTTAGGCCATAACCTCTGTACTAGATATACACTTTTCCTTTCCCTATCTTGACCCTTCAGTGAACCAACTCAAATCTATATTATTCTCTACTTTTGAATCCTTTGTTTCCTTATCTCCTTGCCTGTCATACCTCACCCATCGCAAACTCTGGATTACTTCTAACATTTGTCTCCTTCATTACTATTTACATATTGCTGAATATGAATCGATGAATATGAATAGAGAAAATAATGAAATATGCTGGCAGAGTCGACTACAAATTGACGTTATCCAATCTCAACTGGGCTTTCATTACAGCAAAGCATAAATTTGATTCCTTCCTAATTGGTTTGATATTCCACTCTCCACAGCAGCTATTCCAAATAGTCTCATCCCTTCACAAGCTCCCATATCCCTTCTCAGTTAAGGATCTCTTCCTTCACATAAAAAAATTGAAACCATTTGCCAAAAATTCTCCCTTCTCTGATCTTCTCCATCACTCAGATATGTTCTCCCACTATCTTCTCCTTCAAGCTATTTTCAGAAAGAGACCTTTATCTTGCCAAAGTGAATCCCCCTACTTGTATCTTTGTTCCCATGTCCTCCCATCATATCTGGCAGATTGCTTCCATAATCATCCTTTTTCTCCCTCTCATCTTCAATCTCTCACTATCTATTGGCTCCTTCCTAGCTGACAGCAAAAAAAGCTCATGTTACCACCTTTAAAAATCTCTCAGCTAATCTTTCCTATATAGCTATCTATCATTCCATATCTCTACTCTTCCTTTGTGGCTAAATTTTTTGAGAAAGCCATCTACGCTCAGTGAATACATTTCCTCTTCTCTCTCTTTTTTCTTTTTGGTAAGGCAATCAGGGTTAAGTGACTTACTCAGGTCCTCCTGACTCCAGGGCCAGGGAGCTCTACCCACTGCACCACCTAGCTGCCCCTACATTTCCTCTTCTCTTCCAAACCATCAGAAATCTGGATTTTGACATTATTCAACATAAACTGTACTCTCCAAATACAGATAAGAGATAATCTTTTAATTGCCAAATCTAATGACTTTTTTCTCAATCCTCATCATTCATACCTTCTCTGAAGCACTTGAAATATGAAAAGCATGTTCATCATGTTCTCCTCCTGGACACTCTTCCTTCTAGTTTTTTTTTTTCTGATATTAATCTCTCCTGGTTTTCTTCTTATATATCCAGTCACTCCTTTCTTGCTTTCCCTTGCTTGTTCTTCATCCATGCCATACCCACTAACCATTGGTTTTTCCCTAAGGCTTTATCCTGGACCTTCCCTCCTTTCCCCTCTCTACTATCTTATGTAGTGATCTCATCAACTCCCCGATCTATATGTTGAGCCTCAGTTTCTCTATTGATCCCCAGGCTTATGTCATCAACTGCCTTTTGGACATCCACAATGAAATATAAACTCCTGTTAGGCATTTAAAGCTATCCATAACCTGACCCCTTCCTACCTTTATATTAGTCATGCTTTATACTCTTCCACACATTCTATAATTCAGCAACACTGGCCTATTTTCTGTTCCACAGACAAAACCCTCTATCTCCCATCTTTGTATTGTCTGTCTCCTATGTCTGGAATGCTCTAGTTCATCACCTTGTCAGCTTGGTTGCCTTCAAAATTTAGCTCAGTCTTCACCTTTGGCAGGAGACTTTTCCCAGTGTCTCTCCCTTCCCCAAAGTGCCTCCCTTTCTCAGGTGTCTTCCATCTGTTCTGAATATATCTTGGCTCTTTGTAGCTGTGTGTATATTGTCTCTCCCTTAAATAAACTCCTTAAGGACAGGGATTTTTTTTTGGCCTGGTGTTTAACATGATTGGCACATAGTAGGTGCTTAATAAATAAATATTTATTGGACAGCTACCTAACTCTGACCACAAAAAATTCCATGAGGTCACTACCTGATACTACATCTTCATTTTGTAAATGAGGAAACTAAGACCCAGAGGGGATAAAGGGAAATTTCCCATGGACACAGAGGTCAGAACTAAATTTGAAATTAGATTTTGAATTGAGTGCTTTCTATCACACCAGATGCCTCACTAAGTAATAGAGCCTAGGATTCTAATCTGGGTTCTTTGGATATCAATCTTTTCATCTTGTGCTGCACAACCCTCCACTGCCCTTTGCCACATCTTTTGACCCTGCTCTCTGGCCCAGGCACAGGCTGTCACTCCCAGGGTCCCATCCCTATGGTGTCCTTCTCCTAGGACCCCAAACTATTACCTGACCCATGTTGGGGTGTGATCTAGTCTCTATGGGGACCAAGATACTTCATCTTCTGGCATGACTATGCCCATGGCTAGACTGTCCTCTGTGCTGCTGTGCCACCACCCAACCACTATCTCTGTTCCAAGGGAAGGAATTCATAGTTATGGATCACAGCATGACATGGTCGATGGAGGATTGGCCTCGAAGCTGGGAAGATCTGGGTTCAATTGAGTCCCACCTCTGATACATACTGGCTATAAACATCTACTGTAGTTAGTAACAAAAGCACTGATAATTTCTACTTCATTTAATTATGCTGGTGAAGTAGAAGTTGGGATGAAACCAACTAGTATGACCTTATCTAAACATTTCCCTATAATATCTGAGTATTTCCCCATTTGATATGCTGTAAAATGGAGGAATTTCTCTTTTAAATTCTCTGTAAAGTAGCTACTGAAAGATCCTTGCACTAATTCTAAGTAGGTTATAGAACATTAGGAACAGAGATTTCATTGTGATTTTATTGATTTAAGAACACCTTGGTGGGGAAACTTCCTTTGTCAATGCAGGTCAGCATTTTCATTACAACTTCTTGTCTTATAAATTGTCTAGACACAGAGTTATCTAGATAGAACACTGAGAGCTTAAGTTACTTGCCTAGGGTCATGCAACCAGTGTGAGTCTGAAGTAGGACTTGTACTAAAGTACAGTACTCTCTCAGAATGCCAGTACTGAAAGACCCCTTAGAGATCTTTAATGATTAAGTAATGTCAAATTCAAATCACAGAGGGACCACTAAATCATACATAATGATCTCTGGAAAACCACATTGACATTATCTATGTTCCATTGTACTTTTATTAATTTTGTTAAATATTTCCCAATTACATTTTAATCTGGTTTGGCAGTATACGCTTGACAACGTAGCATAATGGGGCCCTCTGGCTGCATGTTTGACATCTCTGAATCCAATGTCCCCATTTTATTTTATTTATTTATTTATTTTTATTAAGGCAATTGGGGTTAAGTGACTTGCCCAGGGTCACACAGCTAATAAGTGTCAAGTGTTTGGTCTGAGGCCAGATTTGAACTCAGGTCTTCCTGACTTCAGGGCTGGTGCTCTATCCACTGTGCCACCTAGCTGCCCCAAACCTCCCCATTTTAAAGAGAAGAAAAGTAAAGCTAAGCAGGGTAAACTAATTTTACCCAATTTGCCCAGTACTGTTGGACAGAACCAAGAAAACATTGTATACAATAATAGCAATATTGTTTTGAGAACTACTTTGAGTGAATAAGTTATTTTAACTATTATAAATACCCAAATTAACTATAAAAGAGATATGAAGAAAGATGCTATCTTCATCCAGAGAAAGAACTGATAAATACAAGTATATACCGTATAGAATAATTTTATATATATTTGCCACATGGACATCTTGCTGTAACAATGTTTTCTATGGAGTGGAGGTCAGTAAAAGGCAGATCTGTGTCAGACCCCATTCAAGTGGCTTTTAAAAAAACAACTAAAATACCTTAGAAGGATCTTTTACCTGTAAGGAGGTCTCATGGCATGGACCTTGGGAACAGGTTTTAATGAACTATTGTGTTTATGGAGAATTATTATTTAGTTATTTGAATAAAAGAGAGGTACTATGTGGTAGTAGTATAAAAAAAAAGGCTCTTGGATGAAAGTGGGGAGACCCAAGTCCTAATCCTGACCCCCACTATGCTCCTACTCAGTTCTATGTCTTGGGCAAATCTCTTCAATTGTGCTTCACACAATTTCCTCATTTATAAAATAAAAGGGCTGAATGAAAGGTGTATATCCCTTCCTACTCCAAAATTGTGTGGTTTTATGAAAGAATGGTTTGCTAAAGTTGTGGGTTTTTTAAAAGTTACTTCTTAAAAATGGAAAACACTCTACTTGGACCAGGAAACATTAGCTACAAAAAAACAAACAAACAAACAAACAAAAAACCAGAGGGAAAGCAGAAACACCCAATGTGGTTTTGTTTCCAAGCAACAAATAAAGGGTTGAGTGTCCTCCTGTGCTATGACATTTCAAAATTTCTTCCAGGAAGTCAACAGATAAGTTGAGTAAGAGACAGTACTAAAGCAGCTTTCTATAAGGAAGCTAGTAGGCCGGGGATGATGACCAGGTGCTTAGTGCAGCCCTCCCTGAATCATCCAGGGAGAATGTTTACACCTGATTTTGAATTATATGCTTTGCCCAGCCAGGACACTTAGAACAATCAGCAGCATTTCATAATGCAATTGATAGAAAAAAGAATGGAACTAATGTAGCTTCTCTTACTGCCATTTTTCTGCTGTGTTGCTCAGGTTTAATTAGATATGGAATATAATTCTTATTTTAGTGAAAGAGATAGAATCACAACTGGAAAAAGCTCTTTCAAAGCTGACATCATTTTTTCCCTCACAAAAACAACAAGCCATAGTGCTGATTTTATAAAGGGAATTTCCTCAGGGACTTAACAACTTGGGACTTTTGTCCTTGACTTGGTGTCTGATAACTCTACTTGGAATAATATAATAATAATCCTTGATTTTCAAAGGGATATTGGTCAGTACGTGATGTTCTCTTTCAAAATATGCTTATTCTCTAGAGGATCCTGTTAAGAATCATCTTAGTGTTCTGTTATTAATTTTAAAGATCTAGAAATATTTTTGGCTCCTTTTGGATAGATTTTAATGGCTAATCAAATATATGCATACATACATGTGTGTACACACACATATTCAGGCAGCTAAGCAGTACAGTGGATAGAGTACTAGGCCTGGAGTCAGAGAAATCTGAGTTCAAATTTGACCGCAGACACTTAACTAGCTGTGTGATCCCGGGCAAGTCATTTAACCCTGTTTGCCTCAGTTTTCTCATTTGTAAAATGAGCTGGAGAAAGAAATGGCAAACCACTGCAGCATTTCTACCAAGAAAACCCCAATTGAGGTCATGAAGAGTGAGATGTGACTGAAACAATTAAACAAAAAAAAATACATATATATATATATACATGCATATGTACATACAGCTATGCAGTAGAATAGAGTATATGAGTACCTTTCTGAGTACTTTAGAATCCTGGAATTTAGTAATTTAAAACCCCATAATGAAGCCTATTCAGCATATTTTGTTAATAATCAATAAATTATCAATAGAATTCCATTAATTCCTCTGTTAATTTCATCAAATCACACAAAATCTCCTTGTGCTCAAGTATATAATAGTTTATTAAAAAAAACTAAGATAAATTGCTTAAGGTGACGGAGCATGATTCAAATAACTGGATAAATTCTGTAGCTTCCAGCCAATTATGTGTAGGGTTTCAGTTTTAATGGCACATTAATGTTTAGTGACTCGTAATACTAATGTGCATTGAATAAACTGAGGTTGAAGGAATGAAAATTAGCTTTTAAATTCTGGTGTATACTAAAAAGATTGTGACTTTGTCAATGTAGAATTCCTTCAACAGACACACAATAAAATTTAGAAGACAGTCTAATTGTTGTGATTAATAATAAAAATGAAAATAGCTAACATTTATATAGCATCTACTATGTGCCAGGCACTGTGTTAAGCACTTTACACTTGTTATCTTATTTGATCCTTACAACAACCCTGGGAGGTAGATGATGTTGTTATCCTCATTTTACAGATGAGGAAACCAAGGCACAAAAAGGTTAAGTGACTCAGCAAGGCTCACACAATTAAGTGTCTAAGGCTGGATTTGAACTCAGGTCTTCCTGATTCCAGGTCTTGCACTCTATCCACTACACCACCTAATTGCCTACGTCAAAAATATGCATCACTAAGCATCTGACTTTGGGGATGAGCCTCTCCAAATTCAGCTTAGCTGGTGCTGAGACAACATAGTCCACAACCAGTCAGTGGGACATAAATAAAAGAGTCCTGAATTTGGAGGTAGAAGATCCAAGTTCCAATTCTGGCTTCTCCATTTACTACTGGGTGACTTTGGTAAGTCATTTAACCTCTCTGACCTTCAGTTTTCTCATCTGTGAAATGGAAGCATAATATTACATATCCTACTTACGTTGCAGGGTTATTTTGAAGAAAGTAATTTTGTAAACCTTGAAATGCAATAGAAATGTGAGCTTTTCCATCTTGGTAGAACTTTCCAGACCTTGCAATTCACTAGCATGTCCTTGAGGACCCAGAGTCACCTCCAAAATATAAGAAACATAGAACATAACTTTACTGGGGGTTTTAAGTTTAAGAACAGACTTTCCATATATATAGATATATATGCATGAAAAAAAAATATATATATATATTCTTGTTAATTTCTATTTACAATTGTTCATGGTTCTGGATGACAGGAATCTTTGAATCTTAAAGCAGCAGAGTCTAATTTGGAATCATTCATATTACGGATGTAGAAAAATTTAGGTTAAATACGATTCTTAATTCTCTTTCACATCTAACAAATACCACAGCCTAATGGTCCGGTTACTGAAATCTCATGGGACTTTTTCCTTAGAGGAAAAAAGATAACAAAAAAAATATGCATTCAAAATAGTTATGAGAAAACAACTTCAGTGCTCCAAACTTTAAATGGAATGTAACTTTCTCAGGAAGAACCAAGACCACAGAAAAACAGGAAACTTAGTAAAATAATTCCCACAAGAATCTACTCAAAGTGATTGTCTTCTTGGTTTTAAATCTTCAGTTTTTCTTTTCTTCATTTTTCTTGTAAGGTGGGATTGATCAGGTGAGCATTTTGTCAGTTTGCAGAGCTCCTCAATAAGCTTGATAAAAATGATTATAGGTTATGGAAGTTTTGTCTAAAGGGGTCCTCTCATGGGTAGACATGGGACATTTGGTACCTGGCTGAGAAGACATAGGAAATTCCTCTTATCAGCTCCCCATGACCAAAGTTTTTGATGGGTTCTCTTTACCTTAGCCTCCCAGACTGGATTATAGCATTCCTGCCTCCATTGCTTACTCTGCAGATTCTTCCACCTCCTCACCAGTAGCCTACTCACTATGGAGATGGCCTCTGCCCTGAGGTTCTCTTTCTAATTGGAAGTCCCTGTCATGGACCTTCATTTCAGTTACCCGGGCCTTGCTCACTTCATTCCCAGCTTCACTCTTTCTTTCACTGTCCAGAATTTTCTACCTATTCCCCAGCAGCTTTCTCGACTTCCCCCCACCTGCTCCCTTATATCTCCTTTTTATATGTTGTTTTCCTCCATTAGGATGTAAGCTCCTTGAGTGTAGGGGCTGTCTTTGTTTTTTGTTTTTGTTTGGGTGTTTGTTTTGCTTATATATGAATTCCCAGTGCTTAGCAAAGTGCCAGGCACATAGTACTTAATAAATGCTTTCTCCATTTAACTATATATAGCAAAGTCAACCTGTTCTGTGAGGAGGAAGGATGGGAGTGTGGAAAAAAGCCAAGGTCCATATGTAATTTTCTTCGAGAGCAGATAATGTTAGTAGGTAGCAGTGTATATAGCAAGCTCCTTCTGTTTGCCCAGGTGGGCAGAGAGGGGAGTTCATGAAACTCCAGTTACTATCTTTCTGGTTCCTTTTCTGATCATAGGTCAGAGACTAGAGTTCATGCGAATAAGCTTTCCGTGCTCAAGATATATTAGCAGCTGGGGAATTGATGGAGTTCCTGAAGAAGCTCATGACATAATGAGGGACTCGTCCAGACTCATTTAGACATTTTCTGGTATGGCAATGGGTAGATTTATTTTGAATGACTGCTTATGTGCTAGAAGGTTGTTGGGGTTTTTTTAAATTTAAATTTAAAAAATTTTTTAATTTTAAATTTTTTTAAATTGGGGTGTACTTGAGTAGACACGAACTAGAGATAGTGATACAAAAGAAAAGAAAAAAGAAAAATGATAACTAACTTTTTAAATGTATAGAAGAAAACATACAGAAGAAGCTAGAAAAGAAGGATAGTTTTGAAATGAACTTTATTTTTTTATGCAAGCTATATATAATATAGATTTGCGGTTTCATGTACTGTATGTTTTTTCTGTATATGTGGAAATGCTCATGTTGGTATTTCTCAAGTTCAAAATTACAAAAAAAAAAAAAAGATAATGAAACCGAAGAAGAAAAAAAAAGCACATTGAAGAGATGGACATGTGCATGCTCACACACAGCTCAAGGAGGATAGTTAATTGTTAAAGAACCCTAATTCCTCTGGGGACTTCCTGATATAGCATGCTCCTTGGAGAAAGAAGATGACAATCTGCATAATTTCTGCACAAGGTTCTGCTTGGAGAATAAAATCATATGCTCCCTGGAGAAATAAATGGTTATTCCACTTAGATCCTGTGTGGCATCCTATTTGAAGAACACAGTTATTGAGTTATTCTGATTGTGTAGGTCTAATGAGAAGGGGATTGCTTATCTATCAACCTCCCAAATATTTTTATCTTATAGGAAATAATATAACCCAGAGGATGGTGTTATTAGTCTTAGTGGATGGGTAGGGGGCCTTGAAGGAAACTGAGAAAAGGGGACTCAGCACAATGACAAAAGTTTTCCTTTATAACAAACCAAGTTCTGTTCCATTTTGAGGAAGTTGATTGACTATTTGAATACTTGGTTTACCTATTTAAGAACTCCTGAAAGTCCTTTGAGATGAAAGCATTTATGAAGGAGGAAATAAAAGTTGTCCCCATATCCACTACTCATACTATATATTAAACACTGGTGTGGGACCAAGGGATCCTGTTATTTACACATGGGAAAAATGAAAGAGAGAGAAAGAGAGACAGACAGACAGAGACAGACAGACAGAGAGAGACACAGAGAGAAACAGACAGATAGCTACAGATCCTTTAGAGTCAGCTCCCAATTTCAAACCTAACTATGTGAACTCAGAGCCCTTGGGGAGGGCTAGGACTTTAGGCTATGGATTACAACTAGTTGATGTGATTTAGAAGGTTTGTCAACTTCTTTTTAATATCTCTTTATTTCTTCCTTGTTTGGAATCGTTGTTGGCAGAAACACTACAATGAGTTTCATGGCAGTCTGTTTGCTTAGCGTGAACATTATGAAGTGAGATGACCAAATGTTCCATTAAATAATGTTTCTCTTTGTTTTTGATCACAAGACCAACTCATAAGATAAGACAGTTGAAGTTAGAAGGGATCTCATGGGTTGACTAATTGAATTACCTCATTTTTCAGGTGAGGGCATTGCATCCAAGGTAGATTAAATGACTTGTCCAAGGTCACATGGGCAAAAAATGAAGATGAGATTCAAAACCATATGTTTGACTCCAACTCCAGGATTCTTTCCTTCATGTCATGCTACTTCCTATTCCATCAATTCTTTGTCTCTTTAAGGGAGACCTTCAGAGGTAAAGGTATTCTTTTTAACTGAAGACTGTGTATATTTTTATACTTGTATTTGTAGAAAGAAAAATGCCATTCTGAATGTGGTACAGGTACCCGTAACAATGCTGAAAAGATAGACACAGAGTACAAGGTTATACTAATATATCTCAATAGTCTGAAAACCTGGAAGTGGTAAAAATTTTTGACTTTGTGTAATAACGTTGAAGAGGCATACAAGGTTCATTTTTATAGATTGTGCTCAGAGCCGTCTTTCCTGCTTCTTTAGGACCTATGGGTCGGCTTCTTGGCATGTATGCCTCAGGACCAAAAAGGCTTGCACTCTGAGATGACCAAGAGCCCCCATTTTGGTTGCTGGGCTGGAGGAGCAGATGACTACACGGATGTACAAAAGGTATTGATCCAGCCGTCTGCATTCCACTTCTTTTCCTTTAGCAAAAAGTTGGGTGGAGGAAGAGGCAATGATCAGGGTGGCATTTTAAATCTAGAACAATGCCCTGAAAAGATGTGGTTCATCATAGGGGAAGGTTTCTTTGACTCCTTAGTAGCCTTGAAGGTTGTTTTCCCACTCCCTTGCCAAGCATGGTATAGAATAGAGGGCTTTAAACCCAGTGAGGAGCTATACATCAGAGTGATCGTGTAGGTCCCTGCAGGATCAAAAATTCAGAGCTAGAAAGAACTGGAGGAATTATCTAGTTCAATCCAGTCATTTTGTAGGTAAGGAAAATAAAGTGCAAGAAGATTAAAGGACCATCTGAAGTCATGCAGGAAGTGGAATCACAGAAGAGTGAGTTGTCTTGATGGTTTATGGGCTTTTCTATTTGTCCTTTGCATTTTTTTTTAGGTTAAATAAAACTTGACCGATATTTCATGGCTTGTTAGACTGAATGCTTGAACATTTCCTTTTAGGGAAAAAAATCAAATTCTAATGTTCCCAGAAGAAACTCCATAGGGGAGAATGGGTCAAATCAATTTTGTTAGCCCCCAAATTGAATCTAGTGATACCAATCCCAAAGCTGTGGTTCTAAGTCACAGGTTATAGATATGTTTAACTAAAAAAGGAATTGTGCTAGTCCTATAGGAAGACTGAAGCATAACAGATAAACAATTCAAGTTCTTTCCTAATGCCCCCAAACATGAACAGAATCTCTGTATTGGGTGGATCCTTTAAGGGAGATTTACATTTAGAAATGGGGGTGTATTGGGTTCTAGGAGGAATAGCATCTTTGGTGTAAGAGCTTGTTGAGCCCTTTTCAGGGCTGCTCATCCACCTTTGGTGTCCACCTTTCACTCAACTCTCACCTGTGGCTGCAAGAAGCTATAGTGTGTGTAGTGACCATACCCCGATAAACTGTCTCCGCAGGTGGGCTAAACCAGGTTGAGGGTAACCGACAGGCCTCAAACCCATCAGTGAATGAGGGAGATATCTACCTAAGCATGTGAAGACTTTCCCTGGCTGAATGGGCATATGAGAACAATTTGTTCTAATGGCCACGAAGGCTGCTGAAGCAGGTGCTGTGGAGCACTTAGAGCTTGGTCATACAGCAAAAAGGTTTTTGCACTGCATCCCAAGCCAATGCCAGTCATCTTGACTTTTGTCTTGCCACTGGACTTCAATGGCTCTGGAAGAGAGAGGCTGACAACTCTGCAATTCTGACTCATTTAAATTCCATTCACAAATGAGTCAAGACATTACCCCATGATGTCATTGGTCCTTTTCTAGAACAAAGGACAAACAACAACAACAATTACATTTAGAAATGTCAAGGATTGTACCGGATGAAAAGATATAGATAGGTTTCAATCTATACTGGTAGAGGGATTAGCATTGCCAATCATCGTGGATCCATTGAAATAATTATTTTTCAGTGTGGATATTGAGAGGACATTGAAAACGAGTGCAAGTTGAGTGTTATCAAAAGAAGAGGATTTAATTCTTGATGTTACCAGTGACTTGTCCAATCCTTTTTTTTCTATGGAGTAATGTAACATTTGTATCAAATCAGCCTTAATACTCATAGCTCATCAATACTCTCTACAACTGTTATTTAGTTGTTTTCAGTCATGTCTGACTCTTCATGATCCTATTTGGGGTTTTCCTGGCAAAGACACTAGAGTGGTTTACCATTTCCTTCTCTAACTCATTTTACAGATG
This sequence comes from Vombatus ursinus, assembly GCF_900497805.2. Classification (NCBI taxonomy): domain Eukaryota; kingdom Metazoa; phylum Chordata; class Mammalia; order Diprotodontia; family Vombatidae; genus Vombatus; species Vombatus ursinus. Next base: position 21,559,163 of record NW_020954619.1, read on the forward strand.
AGGAAACTCAGGCAAATAGGGTTAAGTTACTGGCCTAGAGTCACACAGTGAGTATGTGTCTGAGGCCAGATTTGAACTCAGGTTCTTTTGGCTCTAGGTCTGGCACTCTATCTACTGCACCACCTACCTGCCCTTGCATCACCTAGCTGCCGCCCTCTACCCCTGAGACCCATCTAAATGAAGAGCAAAGAACTTCCATTTAAGAAGGGACTCCGGGCCAGACACTCTCTTCTTTCCCCTCCTGGCTACACTGCTTTGGACTTCATCAGTATCCTGGCAAGATCAAATCAACTTGTTACTTACCTCTTAATGTACTCTCTAGGCTACTGTACTCCTAGTATTCCTAGGACCTCTCTGAAGGGTAGAGAACCTCTATTTAAGGAGGACTCCCTAGACCAGCCATCGCTTCATTTCTCACCTGGCTGCACTACTTTGGACTTCATCATTTTCCCTACCACCACCACCACTACCACCACCCATTTTAGCTTCCTTTTGTATTTTGTCTTCCTCCATTAGATTTTAATCTCCTTGAGGACAGGGGCTATCTTTGCTTTCATATTTGTAGTTTTAGCTATTTTTATCCAGGGCACATAGTAGGCACTTAATAAATGTTTGTCATTGTTTGTCCTTTACTTTCAAAGAGGACTATGACATTATGGAGGTGGTGCCATGACATGCAAGTGAATTGGATTTAAGGGAGGGATGACTGTGCAAAGTCACCAGCCTCATTTTCTCCTCCAGAGCCATCTGTATCCAGTGGCCAGATGCACATTAGGATGACTGGAAATAGCCCCCTGATGAATGTTTATTGACTAACTGATTGACTGACATTTGGAGACATAAATTAACTGTAAACCAACAACAGAACATTCATCTCAAGGTACGTGATAGAAGTGTCAAGTTTGCCAGTGCAAGTAGCAGGCCTTGATCTAGGGGACCAAGGTAGGTTTTGACTACATGAAGAATATAAACATTTTGGAAAATTGGTTGGAAAAATGGTAGAAAATAGGGGGGGAAAGAGATTTTGCAATTGAGAAGCAGGAGCCTATGAGACAGGAAAAAAGAGAATTAACCTAAGATTGGCATATAATTATATCTCCTAGGCTACCAGGCAATATGAAATTAATATGCAAATTTTTAAATGAAAAAACCCTCCCTTCCCCCAATTCTATTTATCTACCAAGTCCATTTATCTACCAAGATAAATGACTTACTTTAAAAAAAAAAAGCAAAAAAACAAAACCAACCTGCCTGTCACTCATCGCTACAACTATTCCTTCATTTGCAAAAGAGAAGTTTGGCAGTCCTAAACCTATGATCTTGTAAGTCATAAAACAAAATGACAGCCAGGTAAATAATCCCATTCAGACAAAAATCTTCACTAGTTTGTACAATCCTACTGAAATAGTTTTGTTCTAAAGCTCAGGATCTTCTTGGATAGTTACTGACATCCCTTGGCAATGACTCCAGTTTTTGGGAGGAGACTGGCATTTGCTGCTTTCTGTGCAATTGTTGGACAATATTCACCATCTTCTGTCATACCATATTCAGTCAGAGTACTGTCCTGAAGTCACATCTTTGGCTACAGAAGTGAAAGTGTACAATTGTAGGAGAATTTGGAATTGATGGAGGGAAAGCCACCATCAGAGCTAGATGGGTAGAGACAATGAAGGCCTTCCTTAGCGTGGTGCATAGTGGGATAGGTAGAAAAGTCAGAGAACGAGAAGCGGTTTGTGCAATCTTGAACCAGTGATTCAAGTCTCATTTTCTTCTTTTTTGAAACTTGGAATATTGAAGCTGGCTACTTGCCCATCTTAGAAGGGCACTCAGAAGATGAGAGACTTAATAGCTTTTGAAGAATGCTTTGAATTTCTAAGCAGGAAGCCACTATAATAGAACAAAGACCTGTACCTATTGTCAGTTTGTGCTCTGATATTGTCTTTGTTTTGCTTTGTAAATTCCCTGCTTCAATGTCCTTTTAATGCTCTGATAGGAAAATCACCTCTTTTTATCCCAGCATGAAACTTGTTCGTGTTGTGCAAATTGTATTTGAAAGCAAAGTAACTAATTATTTTGGCAAGACTGGATTTCCTATAAGGTAATGTCCATCTTGCTGGAAAAATATTATCCATCAAAAGAATCTGTGGGAGCCTGATCCATTGTTAGAGACCAAAAACATGTCTGTAAAGGTTAATAAATACTCAACTAGAGAAATGCATACTTGATAGCTATGAAAAACATTTGAAAATCATTACCCAGCAGCTCCACTAATAGCAGCACCCTTAACTCCTATTGGAAATGGGATGATATTGCTCAAAGGGCATTAGGTAGTGTTACAAAGTTGTGAGTCCTGTCTCTATGGAGGAATGGGAATGTAAAAGAGCTTTGAAAAAGGTGCGATTGAGGGGCAATGTTTTCTGTATTTTTGACATTTATTTTTAGACATTTAAAATATAACTTTTTTTATCTAGATGAAAAAAGCAATAAGAATGATGGTAAAAACAAAAACAAAATCAAGGTTCAGCATTGAATATCATGATGGGGCCATAGTTGTCTTATATTTAAAAAGTAAGACTTTAAGGTTCTATTTCACACCCATCAGATCTCTCCCTCAAATCTAACAGATTGGCAAAATTGGAAAAAGAAAATATCAAATACTAAAGGACCTATGAGAAAACAGGCACATTAAAGCACTATTTGAACTATAGTTCGAAGTGGAACTATGAACTAGTCCAGCCATTTTGGAAAACAATTTAGAACTATGCTCAAAAAGTTATTAAACTATGCATGTCCTTTGATCCAGTAATATTACTACAAAATCTATAGCAAAAATATTTACACAAAAATAGTTATTTTTGTGGTGGCAAATAATTGAAAACTGAGGGCATGTCTATCAGTTGGGAAATGGTTGAACAAGTCATGGTATATTAATGTAATGGAATTTGTGCTATAATAAATGATAGAGAATATGGTTTCAGAAAAACTGGGGAAGACTGGTATATACTGATGCAGATTAAAAAAAAATTTATACAAAAATAAATTTATGAAAACAAGCAACTTTGAAGGACTTAAGGACTCTTAGGAAACTTAGGAAATTAATGCAATGACCAACCATGATTACAGAGGATTCATGACAAAAACATGCCACCCACCTCCTGACAGAGAAGTGATAGATTCAGAATACAGATGCAATTATATTTGTTTTTGATTATGGACAATGTGGGAATTTGGTTTTATTTCTTTCTTAATGGTAGAGAGGTAGGAAGAAGAGAAAACAAATTTTCATTGATTGAAAAAAATTTCAATTTTTAAAAAATGTGTACATTAAAAAACTAGGAAATGAAGTAAAAGCTCCTTGCTACATTATTATTTTTTGTTTTTAATGCATTTATTATAAGCAATGTTTTAAAAATTATATGTATTTAAATTACATGTGTATATATGTATATATCCATATAAATACGTTTTTCTTGCTATATTATTTTGAAAAACATTAGAAACTACTCTGAAAAAAGTGCCCTATAACTTCTACAAAAACAAATGTAAGAGACAAGTATGGATATCTATGTTTTGGATAAGTAAAAGTTAAATTTTGGTTAAAAAAAAAGTCAAGGGAGACATAATCATGGCCCCAAACAGATAAAGACATAAGTTCAAATTAGAAGCTTGATCTTTAGAGCCTTGAAAATCACTTCCAAGCCCCTTCTGTATACTTTAGCATCCCCAAGATTTAATCATGTGTTATATAATAAATGCTAAACATATTTCTCCACAGATATCACAGGACAGTTACCTCTCAAACTCAATTTCTAATTCTAGGACCTGGCATTATTCTCTTATAGATCACTATCTCCATTTGGGAGGGCAATTGTCTCAGCAAACTGTGAGTCATTCTATGCTGTCAGTGCTGACACCATGACAATGTTGGATGATACAAGAGTAGGCACATGAACAAATTCTATATTAGGGATCTCCTTTATGTTTTTGAGCAAGTCAAAGATAGGGCTTCTCATAGTTGTAGTTACTCAGCTAAAATGTTGTCAAGACCTTAAACAAAATAAAGCCATGAGTTAAGGGATAAACTGTCTTTAATTGAGATAACAGGGTAGCAAACCTGCCACCCTGGGGAATGTCCAGTGGATTTCCCAACCAAAGAGATCCATGAAAAGGTTTTTATAGTTTTAAGAGGAAAAAGAGAGAGAGAGAGAGAGAGAGAGAGAGAGAGAGAGAGAGAGAGAGAGAG
>NW_020954619.1:21563415-21643189 GCF_900497805.2 Vombatus ursinus
GAGAGAGAGAGAGAGAGAGAGAGAGAGAGAGAGAGAGAGAGAGAGAGGACAGTATGAGGTACCAAGGCCTAGTCATGAGAGTCCGGTGGCCCTTGGCAATCTGGGCAACCTGAACTCAGGCCCTCCTGTCTCCAAGGCTGTTGCTCTATCCACTGCACCACTTCATTCTGGTTATTTCGCTCTTTGTGCCATGAATCCATTGAGAAAGGGGAAAGAAAATCAAAGGCCTAGATCCAGCTTGAGCCAGGTTCCCCTACAAGGCAAGATCTCAAGATGCGGGAACCTAGGGTGTAGTTCAACTCAACTTAATCAAGAATAAATATCTTAAGAGTAGGAATGTAAGAACATTACTGAAATTCTGATATCACGAGGAACATTTAAGGGAGTGGCAGTCCATAGTACATTTGATATTAATAATTTCTGTCATATTAATAATTATATTAACAATTTTCTGTTAATGTCATAGTACTAGATATTATTTTTCCTATGAAAAATAATTGTTTTTACCTTGACTTTTCTGTCCTTAATTTCTACCTTGTTGCCACGCAACATTGTAGGGATATTTCCACACGCCACATTTCTATGCCAGTGAAGTACTTTGTCCATTGACTCATGAGCAAAGCACCACTGAATCATAAATCTTGAGCTGGAAGAGACCTCAGAAGCTATGCAGTCCAAGCTCCAACCTTTACAGATGAGAAAACTAAGGGCCAAGGAGTTTAAATGACTTGTTCAAGATCACACAGTAGTCAGAGATGAGATTTGATTTCTGACTCCAGAGATAGTGCTGTGTACACACTAGTAAGCATACTAATGGTGCACTCAGCACGGATTTAATAATTCTTTCCAAATTTCCCTTGGACACACTAGCATAGAGCTATTCCTGGCCAGAGAATGGAGTTCTGTGATTTCAAGCATTTGTTTCAAAATCTTAGTTACACACATAGGCTATCAACAAAGCACATGTGGAAAAACCTTGTCCTTTGAATACATGAGGTTTAACAAAAGAAAAAAAAATACTGATAAGAGTTTAAGATTTCCCATGTTTCCATTCTTTTTCTTTCTTTCTTTTTTTTTTTTTTAGTGAGGAAATTGGGGTTAAGTGACTTACCCAGAGTCACACAGCTAGGAAGTATTATGTGTCTGAGGTCATATTTGAACTCAGGCCCTCCTGTCTCCAGGGCCAGTGCTCTATCCACTGCACCACCTAGCTGCCCCCTCATGTTTACATTCTTATTAGAGTCTGAAATACGGCTATGGCCTGAAGGATAGGTTTTTACCTTAGGAGAGCAAGCTTCAGTCACTTTCATAAGATTTTCAACTGAGATAGCTATGTATAAATAGCCTATCATAACCGTAAAAAGATTCAGTGGGGAAAAAACAAACATTGATTTTATTGACCTATAAAGAGAAAGAAAGCTTACTTTCTACATTCCTTTTTAAAAAATGTTTAGATGACTCTAATGTTCTTGCTCTTATGTCTTGATTGTTGTCCCTCATGCTTGAAGAGGACCAAAATGACATCACTATATAGGGGTCAAGCTCCAGTATGTCTGACTGTGTCTGATCAGACAAATATGAGCTCAGAATACTCTACCAAAGGTTGGGCACAAATAGTCCATAGGAACATCTGGAGTGCAGATGTCTTTTATGTAAAAGTTGATGAGTATATGAATAATTTTCTAAAAATTTTATCCTGCCAGGCCTCTGACACATACTGGCAATGTGACAATAGCCATGTTACTTAATATCTCATTGCTTTAAGTTTTAGAGATGATGTTGACCAGTATTGGTAGTGGGAGTTTCCTCTCTGGAGTTCCCAGATCAATGAAATCAGGTCTGGTTCCTGTCCCTGTTCTAGCCCCATTATCCTTCATACCTCCCATCATCAATTTTCTTTACTTCTAACCCTTTATCTGAGAAGCATTATTGGAGGAAATAATTAAATTCAGCTGATCCAACCTACATAAATGCATCCTGATTTCTAGTTCTCAATTTTCCCAACAATTATTCCATTTATGATGCTTTGATTCTCTATCAAATCTCAAACAGCTATTCTAAGTCTTTCCTCCTCTCCTCAGTGTCACACTGTATTCCCACCTCTAATTTTGATCATCTCTTACTTTTTACTGAGTTGGGGTTTCGTGACATGATTTTCCTTGACTTCTGTACACTTCAATATTTTTCTTTCTCTTCATTTATCCTCTCTTCTCTCCTGCCTCAGGGGAGGACAAATCTCTTCTTTTAACATTTATTTAACCTTTCCCCCTATGCCCTTGCTCCCATCCTTTCCTGACTATTTTTGTTCCAATAATCATCTGTTGTTGGATTTTTTTGTTTTTGTATGTTCAGTCTTTTCCTATCTTTAGTGGGTCTTAGATCTTTGTCTGCAAACATACTGCGGGCTCCTCTAACCTAAAAAAACCCTCCCCAAGCTACCATCTTACTGCTCTCTTTCCTTTTACCACCACATTTCTTGAAAAAGCAATCTTTGCTTACTATCTTCGCTTCTTTACTACCCAGACACTTCCAGTGCAAGGGTATTGCTCAGGGGAATCCATAGCTAAGTCTATGATTTCCCTAATCAGTGTGAGATTACAGGGTATGGGTCTTCTTTTTAAGAGGAATCTAAGGGGCATCTCCCCATGACTTATATACAAATCTACTGATGTGTTGCTCATATGACAGGGAATCCAAGTTGATTGCTGGACTAAGGCTTAAGAGGAGAGACCCACCCATTCCCAGCCCAGACCAGCATACTTAGTACCCTAAACTTAACATGTCCAAAGTCAAACCATAATCTTTAGTCTCTAAACTTATTCCTTCCCCTGACTTCCTGATTTATATTAGTAACCCACGTTTGAAACCTGAGAGTCATCACTGTTTTTTCCCACGTGCTGCCAAGTGTTTTCTATTGCACCTCCACAATGTCTCTTGTATCTATCATCTCTTCTCATTTCCACTTCTGCTGACAATACTTCTTAGCTCAGGCTCTTAACTACCTCTCAATTGGAAGAGTGCAACAGATTCCTCACTGAACTTACTGACTCAAATTTCTTCCTCCTTCTCCATCCTAAACACCTGGTAAATTAATATTTCCACAATGCACAGCTTTCATCAAGTTGTCTTTCTCAACATTTGTCATTGGTTAACTATTGCTTTCAAATGATAAAAAATTATAAATAACCATCAACAAAAAATTAAATAAATATGGAAAATGAACATTAAAATCCTGCTTTAACCCCCTTGACCATATAAATCAGAACCAAAAGAAGTGAGAAAAGAAAATAAGATGCTTTTGTTTTATGTCTAGGCAGCTAGATGGCACAGTGGATAGAGCACTGGCCCTGCAGTTAGGAGGACCTGAGTTCAAATCTGGCCTCAGACATACAAGTCACTTAACCCCAATTGCCTCACAAGAAAAAGGACAGCTGTTTTATGTCTTTCTTCTATGAAGTCTTTCTGAAATTCCTTCATCTTTGGCTCTGTTTTATTACATGTTCTGGGCATCCTGCTCCTTCCTTTTTTCCCCCTCTCTACTTCTTTCATATCATCATATAATGGTGATTAGGATGTACATGCTTCTAGTTCTTATTTCTCCATGTAGTATCACCTCATATAAGCTCTATGTTTCATATTTATTTTTACATCATTGCAATATTCATTAATAAATAATAATTTATCCAGCCATCCTCCAATGGTTGGATATATAAATCATTTCCTTTTTTTCTTCCTTGCTCTACACTAGCTATAAAGCTATGAAGCCTTCTCTGACTCCTGATGATGGTGATCCATTTCCTTCTCTGAATTTCATAGCATTTTATCAGTGTCTCTGCTATGGGACTTACTGAATTCTTTCTTCTATCATAATTACTGGTTTACATATCTTATCTTCTCTATTATCCACTTGTGGTTAGGGACTTGGACAACACTTTTTTTTAATCTTTATATCCCCCGCTATGCCTAGTATAGTGCCTTCATACAGAGTAAATGCTCAATAAATGTTGAATGAATCTAACTTAAGGGGAAAATTACTTGTTCTTTAAAGAAAAGAAATAATTTAAATAGAGACAACAATGCTTCTTCTACATATTTTAGTAGTACCTAACAAAATCGGACAACTGATCCTTTTGGGGGTGGGAGGGAAGAATCATACATACACTTACACACATATTTTTAATACACCTGTGATTTCATTGTTATAGGGAACTTCAATAAGGAAACAGGCTCTACCAAGGCAGATTGGATTATAGTCTTAGAGAGTTGCCTGGAAGGGCACTGAAAGGTAAATGAATTTCCTGGGCTCTCCTAACCAGTGAAAACCCAGGTCTTTCTGCTACTCAGACTGGCCAAGGCTGTATACACTATACCATGTTGCCTCTCACTGAAAAAACAGTATCATGAAATACTCTATAGATGGTAAAGCAATAAGCAAAAAGGACCTAAGTTGTGTATAATTTTGGTAACTTTCTTTGGAGGGGAGAGATCTGGACTATAGAAATTATACAAAATGACCAAAAAAAAGATCTGGTTCAGATAAGCTTTCAAACTAATTATCTTTCTACGTAGTCAGACAATGATGAAATTAGAGTGTATTAAAGCACAACTATTTAAACTTATATATTAAATTAAATCTATTAATTAAATTATCATTAATTTAAATTATTAATAGAGTGATAATTTTAATTAATTAAATTTATTATACATTGGAATTCTATTCAAAAGTAAATTGTTTTCTTTTAACTAAACCAGGCTGGGAATAGGAGGGAACTTTCCTCAACTGATTAAGCTGTGTGACATCTGCCAAGGCACTCTAAAGAATGGTGTGGGTTGGATACTAATTGCTCCCTGGACAGTGTAGTTTATAAAAAGGAGAAGGAATTGATTGCTGTTCTTGCTGTCAATATAGGCATTTCTTGGGAGACCTTTATTTCCTGAGTAGTTTATCTTAGTAACAATAGCTAGCATTTATATAGCATTTTAAGTTTTGCAAAGTACTTTAATGTATGTTATTTTCTTTGGTCCTCACAACAACCCTGACAGCTAAGTAGATAGAATGTTGGATCTGGAGTTAAGAACCTGAAGCTGAGTTTAAATTTGTCCTCAGACACTTATTAGCTATGTGACCCTGGGCAAATCACTTAACCTCTGCCTGCCTCAGTTTCCTCATTTATAAAATGAAGATAATAATAGCATCTATCTTCCAGGATTGCTGGGAGAATAAAATGTGATTTTATTTGTAAATACTTTGCCAATAATAAAACTCTACACACACACACACACACACACACACGCACACACACACGCACATGCACACACGCACACACGCACGCACTATTATTATTCCCATTTTTAAAGATAAGAAAACTGAGGTTTAGGGAGGTTAAGTGACTTGACCTAGCTAGGTTACATCTAGAGGAGTCTGAGGTCATATTTGAGCTCAGATCTTCTTGACTCCTAGTACAGCTCTCTGTGTCCTATGCCGGTTAGTGGCCTTTTAACCTTATACATTTTCATAATACATCTACCAGAGAAGCAGAAAGGGTAAGAACACTGAATTCTGGGACAGGAGACCTGTTTTCAAGCCCCTGGTCCACTGCTTCTCAGCTGAGTGTCCTTGGGGAAAATTATTTAACTCAAGAACCTTACCATTTTTATATGTGGAGAGGAAATATGATTATTTGCATTACCTACATCATACAGTTGCTCTGGGGATCAGATTGTATTCTTGTTTATGAAGATCTTTGTCATTATAAAAATAACAATACTTTTTATAGACAGGTAGCAAGTCATGTATTTCCCCTTGGCAGATATGGAGGTATAGCATAAGGAGAATTAGACGTTTACCTTAGGGAGACAATGTGGTTAAGAGCAGAATGTTAGACTCTGCTGCGTATTACCTAAATGACCTTGGACTTCTCCTGTCAGTTTCCTTAAATGTAAAATGAGGGGGTTGGACTAAAAGACCTCTAAGGTCCTTTCCAAGTCTACAGCAGCCAATTTAAACTCACATAAGATGAATTTGGAAACAGTAGTGGGGACCTTGATAACTATTAACATTTTAATTAATTGGAAACATGTTAATCTTACATGTAAATATTTTGATTTATCAGGTTTCTTTAATAAATTATTATGTCAGAGCAATTGTCCAATTTGAAGGTATACTTTTTATTTTTATTTATTTTTAATTTGTGGAATAAAACAATAGTATAATAAAAAAGATGATTGTATATAAAACTGCAAATCTATCACATATAACTTTCTATTCCTTTTAAATGTGTAATAAAGTTATCATGTAAAATTTTTCTTTCTTCCTCCCCCCCCCCCCCAGAGATGACTACCATTAGACACAAATGTATATATATATGTAAAATCATTCTATACACACTTCTTTTTATCAGTTCTTTCTCTGGATGCAGATAGTGTCTTCCTTCATATGTCCTTTGTAGTTAGGTGTATTTTTTATCAACTGATATGCATATTTGAAGGTTGTTAAAATACTGGGTCTCATTATAGTTTTAGCCTCTACAGTGAACCTCACACCCACTTATCCTGTGCTTTTATATAGTAATTAAGGCTATAATTTAAACTCATATCATTTTAGTCTCATGGTTAAGGATTCAAACCTTGGGTTTTTGTACTATACTATACTCATACTAGGTGGGTGAAGGCTCAAATGTATCCCAATTTACCAGTCAATCAATAAATGTTTATTAAGCACCTACTATATCCCTACTGTGCTAAGTGCTGGGGAAAAAAGAAACAGTCCTTGCCCTCAATGAGTTTATAGTCCAATGGGGAAAGACAACACACAGAAGGAGCTGAAAAGCAGAAATCAGGGCAGAACCAGGGCATAGGGGAAAAGTCAGACAAGTCCCAAAGTAGTGCAGCCAGTTAGAAATGAGATATTCTAAACTGAGATCCTTCCTTAAATGGAGCTTTTTGTACTTCATGGCTCCACCCTCCAATCAGAAGAACAGAAGGTGGGGTCTTAAGGCTGATGGGGATGATGAGCTTCCTGGGGCTTGGTGGAAAAGTCAAAGAAGTCCTGGAAAAATAAAAATGCTTTAGGGATCTAGGGAATGTATGCCAATGAGGAAGTAAGCAAATTCACTCATATGTTGCTTAGAAAAGTCCACCATACAATGTGAGTGTACTAAACTACCCATTATGGCATAGAAGGAAAGTGGAAGCAAAGGTATAAGTACCTGGCAAGGGGAGAGCAGTCACTCTGATGTTACAACCAGAAATGTTTTCTCATCAGCTGCCAGTTGAATGAGAGCTGCTATATTCCATTCTCAGAGACTCCTCGGCTGCTAGTGATCTGGAGACACCAGCTGCCTTTGTCAGTTTTCTTGCAGTATCACTAGATACTTCTAGTAGTGCTAGAAAATTGTGCAGCAGCCATACTGGTACTAGACTTTGCACAACACAAGGGTAATTCCACGCCTGTGTTGTTTTGGACCCTTAAATATATCTTGCTCTGGATCAGCTCAGATTGGCCATTGTGATCTTGGAAAATGAAGGACCTAGGGAATTGGAGTAGGGAGGGCCTAGTCTGAGTCTGTTTGTAGGTAGCAAGAAAGACCAGGGAACTAGTTTTAGCTAATGAAATTGCTAAGGGAATTGGCTGCTCATGAGAACTAAATTAACTAGGCTATTACATGAAAGTATGTTTTGAGGTCTCCCTGTCCATGCAATCAAAGGAAGATACCTGGAGAAATTTTTTTTCCCCCTCCTTTCTTCAATACATGCTCTCCAGAAGCCACCCCGAGCTCCCTGAGTTTTTTTTTGTTTGTTTGTTTTCTTTTTTGTTTTTTACTACTTCTTCCCTCCCTTCTATCCCCCCTCCCTTTCCTTTCCCTTTTCCCTCCTACTGCCCATAGGGCAAGTTAGATTTCTATACCTGATTATGTTATTCCCTTCTTGAGCCAAATCTGATGAGAGTAAGGTTCGAATAATGCTCATCTCCCTCCCCTCTTTCCCTTTGCTGGAATAGATTTTTGTGCCTTTTCCTGTAATGTACTTTACTCTTGTCTGCCTCCTCCTTTCCTTTACTCTCAGTACATTTTCTCAGATCAGATTAATCCACTTACTTGGATCCATTTAGCCCACTTGATTAGATTTTTTTTAATCATTACATCAAAGTCAACCAAAGACCCACCCCTTTTATGTATACCCCTTTAACATGTTAACACGGTGTAATAACAATACAGTTCTCAAGAGTTACAAGTGTCATCTTCTCTCGTAGGGATGTAAACAGTTTGCCCTTATTAATAACATATTGTTTCTTTCTGTCCCATTTACCTTTATATGTCTGTTGAGTCTTTTTTTTTTTTTTTGGCAATTGGGGTTAAGTGACTTGCCTTGGGTCACACAGCTAGTAAGTGTCAAGTGTTTGGTTTGAGGCTGGATTTGAACTCAGGTCCTCCTGACTTCAGGGCAGGTGCTCTATCCACTGCGCCACCTAGCTGCCCCTTGAGTCTTGTATTTGAAGATCAGATTTTCTCTTGAGCTCTGGTCTTTTTATCAGGAAGGTTTGTAAGTCCCCTATTTTGCTGAATATCCATCTCCTCCCCTGAAAGATCATGCTCATTTTCGCTGGGTAGTTGATCCTTGGTTGTAAGGCTCCTTTGCCTTACCGAATATCACTTTCCACTTCCTACAGTCTTTTAATGTAGAAGCTGCAAGGTCCTGTGTCATCCTGACTATGGTTCCATGATATTTAAATTATTTCTTTCTGGCTGCTTGCAGTATTTTCCTTTGACTTGGTAATTTTGGAATTTGGCTCCATATTTCTTGACGTTTTCAATTTGAGATCTCTTTCAGGAGGTGATCAGTAGATTTTTTTCTATGGCTATTTTACCCTCTGGTTCTAGGACTTCAGGGCAGTTTTCCTTTATGATTTCCTTAAAGATACTGTGCAGGCTCTTTTTTTCATCATGATTTTCATGTAGACCAATGATTTTTAAATTGTCTCTCCTGGATTGATTTTCCAGGTCATTTGTTTTAATAATGAGATACTTTACATTTTCATCTATTTTTTTCATTCTTTTGTTTGTTTGACTGATTCTTGCTCTCTCATAGAGTCATTACCTTCCATTTGCCCAATTCTAATTTTTAAGAAATTGTTTTCTTCTATTAGATTTGGTACCTCTTTCCTCATTTGGCCAATTGTATTTTTTAGGGACTTGTTTTCTTCCAGTTGGCCAATTGTATTTTTTAAGGACTTGTTTTCTTCAATGTACTTTTTTTTCCAGTTGGCCAATTGTATTTTTTAAGGGCTTGTTTTCTACAGTTAATTTTTGTCCTTCCTTTTCCAAGCTATTGACTCTCTTGCATAACTCTCATTTCTCTTCCCATTTTTTCTTCTACCTCTCTCATTTGACTTTTAAAATCCTTCTTGAGCTCTTCTAAGAAGGTTTTTTGGGCTTCAGACCAGTTCATATTCCCTTTTGAGGTTGCAGATGTGGGTTTGTTGACAATGTTGTCCTCTTCAGAATTTCTGCCTTGATCTTTACTCTTCCCATAATAAGAATCTGTTGTATGTTTCTTTTTGCTCAGGGTGTTTGCTTATTTCCTTGCCTTTAAAGAGACTGAGCTCTCCTGCTGGGGAGCAGAGGGCACTGACCCAAGCTTCTTGTGTTGGGAGCCTAGGGCCTGGTCACTGGCTTTGTGTGCTGGGGCCTCAAATGTTGGCAGTTGGAGACTGTAGGGTTCTGGCAGCTTACCTGCTGTTGGACTGGAATCAGCCACACTGGAACTCTAGGGGTAGGATTGGGTAGTGTGGCCCCTGGAGATTTCCTGCTCACCCAGGCCTTTCCTTCCTTTAGCTTTCTTCAGCTCCTTTCAGAAGGATGTTGCAGGATGTTTATCCACCTGAGGCCCCTTGGAGCACTACTTCCCTTAGTTTTGCTGAGGCACTGGGAGACCTGATTACTGTAGAATGCAGAGGCCCCTAGTGGTTTCCCAAGCTGGTTTCCACTGGTTCCCCAACCCTCACTGAGGCACTCAGGGGTCCTGGTGTTGGTGTTTGCCTGCTGCACCACTTGGGTTTCAGGATCTCCTCCTGGTATGCTGAGGTGGGGCTTTCCACTTGCTTGTTAGGACTCCTCTGATTCTATACTGCTCCCCAGGGCAAGAGGGGCCTTTCCTGTTAATCTCTCAAGCTACCTGGGCTACTGGACTGCCGCACCCCATCTTTCTTCTGATTTAGCTGTTCCAGGGTTTTTTCCTAGGGTGATTTTTCTGGGCTTTCAGAGGTTAATAAGGGAGGGTAAGGTTTTGGGGTTTTTTTTTTAGCATGGGTTCTAAAGTAGAAGTTTTTGTTACTTCAAGTTCAGTGTGAGATGTTTTAGGTAACCATAATTAATTATTACCAGGAACCAAATAACAAATAACAAAGCTTTGAATTAAGACAAAATAGCAGTAAATAATAGTCATAATAATAAATAAGAGATATAAAGGGAATCTGCCCCAGATTCCTATGTCATCAGTAGGAGAGTAAACAACTCATACTAGATTTGCATCTTGGCTGGAGCATCTCTTATAGCTCTTTTACCTAGCTATGAGTTGTTTCCCTGATCTTCACTCAGAAGGTACCACTCCTCTCTGTCTCCAAAGCTAACATAGGTTTCTTCTTCGATAAGCTGTTCCTGAGATATGTTAGAGTTCTTTTCTACTTCTGAGGCTAATTTTTCTTCAAAAGGAATTTAAATAATCTTTTATTGAGAGAGTATAGCCAATATGCCTAGGGCTAATCAATGGTTTTCAGCTATTCTGGTAGTCAGCTGATTAACCATCTGCACACAGAAGAGTCCATCAATTTAAGATTTGTTGATTTTTGAGGTGGGGTGGGGAGGGAGAGAGGAGGTTCAAACTTCATTCCTTCTTAGAGAGAATTCCCCAAGGTTCCTTTGATACTTTAGGGTCATAGGATCTTAGCTTTGGAGCTGGAATGTACCTTGGTCTAGTCCAACCTTTTCATTTTACAGTTTAGGTGAATGAGGTCCAGAGAAGCAAGGAAAGGCAACAACTATTTATTAAGTGCTTATTGTGTGCCAGGCACTGTGCTAAGCACTGGGGATGCAAATACAAGCAAATGTCAAGACAGTCCTTTCCCTAAAATAGCCTAGATCCTAACTGGGGAAGACAACACACAAAAAACTGAGAAGGGGGCAGAGGAGGGGAAGTATTGCATAGGAACATGGTGTAGCAATATCAGATGTTAGCTAAGGCATAGGAGCAAAGTCTGAAAAGTCAGAAGCAGAGCCAGGAAGGGAATGAAGGCTGGCCAACCTGAATTGTTCCCCAAAATGGAGACTCCAGGAGAAACTCACCAATGGGAGAAGGAGGCTGGTATGGAAGTGGGTAAGGAGATAAGGGAATGGATGGATATTCCAGGGTGAGAAGGCCCTAGGCCCTGAGGGAAATTTCAGAGTCAGACTGCCCTCAAGGCCTGGTAAGTCTGGAAAGCCAGGAGCAGAATATCTCTTCCACTGAGAGTTCAAGTTTATTCCTCGAGTTCACATAGGTAGTATGTGACAGAACTGGGATTCTGACCCAAGTTCTCTGGGTCCAAATAAAACACTCTTTCCATTGGATCACTGGCTCCTTAGCTTGGGTTAGTAAACTTCTTTCAACTCTCATCATGCTTCTGGTAATTAGGGCCATGCAAATTGCCTTGAAGCTTTGACAAACCAAGAAAAAGCTTGAAGGGAGTGGGATGGAGGTTCGTTCCTATAGCTATGCCTAGGGTCATTATCCTCTTTATATTAAGATTTTGTGAAACTTCAATAATTATTTTAAAACACTACCACTTCCTTCAGTACAAAGCTGCTCAGAGTAAATAATTCTCTTATATGCAACCTTTCCTTTTTCTTCTCTTCGATGTTGGGTGCCCTCATCAGACCTTTTAACTTTAAGTCAGTTTGTGGAATAAATTAAGGATCTTAATGTATAATGAAGGAAACATTTTGACAGTCTCTGACAAAAAGAAAGAAAAACATCTTTTTCTCTGTGTGAAACATCAGCCAAATAAATATTTGGCTCATCAAGTTCAAAACCTCAATTTAAAACCTTGATGATGCTTAAAGAGCACTTAGCTTTGTTCAAGAAATCAAAAACGTGATAGAATTACTGATACTCTTTGTGATAGTTAAATTTCTGAAGGGAACACATATTCTTGATCAACTATAAAACAAATTTCTTTTTTAAAAATAAATTTTTATTGATATTTTTGTTTTTATGCCACCTATATTTCTTATTGTATCTCTCTCTCTAACCCCTCCCAGTGAGCCTTCTTTTATAACAAAGAATTTTAAAAGAGGAAGAAAAAAAAAGCAAGCTCTATAAAACTAACACATCAAGAAAGCAGGACATTATAAACTGTGTTTCACATTCATGGTCACCAACCTCTTCAAAGAATTAGGGCAAGGAATCCACTCATATTTCTTCTTTGGGGGAAGGCTTGATCATTTTTATTTTGTACCACTATTTTGATTATTTTTTTTGTTCCATTTGAATTACTGTAATCATTTTTTATTACTTTACTTTTCATTTCGTGTAATTATTTTCATGCTTCCTTGTATTCATTATATCCACCATTTCTGATAGCAAAGTAATATTCCAGTAAGATCAAGAATTGAAGTTTGTTTAGTTATTACTCAGTTGATGTGCATCTACTTTGTTTACCATTTCTTCGCTACCATAAAAAGTGCTTCTATGAATCATATGCTGTAGAAGAGACTTTTATTTTCATCTTAGATAAACTTGGAGCATATTCCTAACTGTCCAAAAGTAAAAAGGACTGCCTTAGAGAGGTAGCTGGTTTTTCACTGTTGAAGCTTTTGAGCAGAGACTTGATGACCTCTCTAGCTATGCCTAGGTCACCGTCTCTGTCAACACTACTGTCAGGAATCTTTTGGGATATGGGTCGGATTAGATAGTTGCTGAGGGTTCTTTCCAGGTCTTAAATTCTGGGATACTGAGATTTCCACATCAAATGGTATAGATGTTTTAGTCACTTTCTTTTCTTAAAAAAAAAAATCATAATTCTAAATTGTTTTCCAGAATGGTTGGATTAATTCACAGTGGCACCAACAGTGTATTGGCTTACCTATCTTTTTAAAGTTTCTCTAACCTTTACTCTTCTCATATATTGTCATCTCTGGTAATTTCTGAGTGTGAGAGGGAAACAAAGTTGCTTTAATTTGTATTTTTCTTATTATTAGTGATTAGGAACAACATTTCATATGGCTGTCAATAGTTTGTAATTCTTTTTTCAAGAACTATTTGTTAGTATCCCTTGACCACTAATCCATTGGAGAATGGCTCTTGGCCTTAAGTATTTTAGTTCCCTTTAGATTTCAAGCCCTTATTGGAGATATCTGATATAATGGTTTCCTCCAATCAATAGCTTCCTTTAAAAAATATAATGATAGCATTATTATTATATTATAGGCAGCTGGTGGCAAAAGTGATAAAGTGCTGAACTTGGAGTTAAGAAGATCTGAGTTCAAATTTGGCCTCAGACACTTACTAGTTGTGTGACTCTAAGTAACTCATTTAGCTTCTGTTTACTTCAGTTTCCTCAACTGTAAAATGGGGATAATAATAGCACCAACCCCACAATGTTTGAGGAACCAATGAGATATTTATAAAGGTGCTTATTTAAAAATATGATTCAAAAACTCATGTCACTATGTGGGAGCCAAATAAATGCTTATTCTTTTCCCCTCCTCCATTTTATTCTAGTTGTGTTGATTTTGTTTGTGTAAAAAAAAAAACTTTTTTCAAGTTCATGCAATTGAAATTATCAATTTTGTCTTTTGTGATATCTTCCATTTGGTTAGCAATGTTCCCCCTAGCCATACTTGTTAAAGGTACTTGATCTGGTTCTCCTTCAAATGTTTTTATTGTGACTCCACAGGGCACCATGATTTTCCTGCCCTACTTTGGACAGCATCCATTGCTAATAGCATTAGACTTGTAACTGGATTCTTTGTCTTTCAGACTCTCCTCTCTTCAATTCATCCTTCATGATGCTGTCAAAGCAATCTTAATGAATAGATCTTATTGGGCTTTTTCGCCTGCTCCCCGCTCCCCACCCCACCTCCCCGAGCGATGCTCTGGCTACATCGTGCTCACACAGAGCTCCGTGACCCAGCATCAGTAGCGCCGCCCCCACTGCCTCCCTCCTTCCGTCTCCATGATCATCTACCAGGACTTGATCAGCCATGATGAGACCTCCCACATTTACAAGATCCGGGAGATCAGATCGCGAACGAGCTGTGCCTGAAGGGGAAAATGGTCAGTAGGACAGAAGGGTACCACTGATGAGTCTTTCATCTGTGGAAATGCCTCTGCTGAAGGTCCTGAGGGAGAAGGAACAGATGCCACCGTGATCACTGGAATTGATACAGTAATAAACAATCATCTGCAAGAAACTAGTTTCACAAAAGGATCCTACAAAAAGTACATCAAAGACTACATGAAATCAATCAAAGGCAGACTCGGAGAACACAAGGCAGATAGTGCAAAACCTTTTATGACAGGAGCTGCAGAACGAATCAAACACATCCTTGCTAATTTAAAAAAGGATCAGTTCTTGACAGGTGAAGACATGAAACCAGACGGCACGGTGGCTCTCTTGGACTTCCATGAGAACGGTGTGACTCCATATGTGATTTTCTTTAAGGATGGTTTAGAAATGGAGAAATGTTAACAAATTCAGCTGATTACTTTGAATCACCTGTCATCATAACTGGCTGCTGCTTTTTGTCATCTACACAACATCAGGACTTGGACTGATGTCATCTTGAGCTTTATTCATTTATTTTTTACCTTGATTTATGTGGCGTGGAGGCATTGTTTTTAAAAACTTGGCATGTAACTTGTCTAAAATAAAACGCATTTAAACCCATTTGAGAGAATTCCTCATGGTCTAATGTTTTTTTAAGCTCAAATTACAGTGACTTGCTACAGTTGTACCTCAAGGATCATTGTAGAGATCATTGCCTGGTCTTAAGCTACTTTTCAGCATAAGACACTTCAGATAGACTTTTCTACAGTTGACTCTTGTGAAAAAGGGAAGAGATGCCCACAAATGTGCCAATAATATGAAGTGGACCTTTCTACATTTTCATTTCATCTACAAGCTGAAGTAGAGTTAACTCTGGAAGAGATTACATCCAAACAATAAAATGAAGCCATGTAAAACTATTGGAAACTGAGTATTGACTGAGTTTATTTATCAACCAACTCTAAATCCAGGTTTTTTACCTTGAGTCAACAGGGAGATCAAACACCCCTTTGATTTAGGGGATTGTAGAAAAGGATGCCCAGTTGGCAGATCATGTAAAGGGCAACTGGTAAGGGATTGTAATTATTGAATATACATATTTTATATTTAATTTCTTTTAAAAGTGAACCCTTAAAAATAAAAATGAACCCTTAATGAGGGGTGGCTTAATTTACTGATAATAGATTGAAAGAAAAGGGGGATGTGAGCAAGATCACTAGTGGTGAGTAGATTGTTAAAACAGATTTTTTAATGATAAAAAGTGGAAGAAGGGTATTTTTTTAATTGCATATTAATCCTTAAGGCACAGCGAAGAGAGACCTAAGGTAGAGAAAGCAATTAGGGAATCTCAAGATAAATAAAAAATTATCTTTTTTTCTTTTAGGTAAATGGAGGAGGAGAAGGAGGATTGACAAGCCATAACTAGTTATCACAGGAGTGTGGTTAACCTGTTTGGGGAAACAACAATAACAACAACAACAACAACAACAAACTAGAAGGGCATGGAGCAGCTTCCCTATTCTGTGGATGTCAGGGATGAGTTGATCATTTAGGCATCTCTCTGACAGACCTGGAGCAGTTATCTCTGCTTTTAAGGTTTCCACTAAGATGCAAGAAAAATTTTCCTCGAGCTTTCTCTCTTCATGATTGTCGCTATCTAGATTGAATAGTGAAATACAAGAGGTGACTGAACAAGCCATTGCCTCATCTTTACATGAATATTTTAGAGTCTTTTTATAATTTTTATTTTTGGTAGGCATTTTGGAATTGAAGTATAACAAGAAAAGTATATCCTAGCCCTGCCAATTTGCTAGACCTTTTGACTTGGGTAAGTTCTATAAATTTAGTTGGGATAGATGATTTAGAACTTGGAACATGTAGGTCAGATTCTGGAATAGGAATTGTTACAGGATGTGACCATTTTGATGAAGATTAGGGCAGAAGTATGACTTTGAGATCTAAATTGATTTCAAAGTCTAGCAGTGTTAGTTTGCAGTTACAAGTTTCCAACATAATGATAGCAATCAATGGTACCTGGAAGTGCCAGACTGATTTTTTTTAAAAAAGAGAAGCTCGAGTGTTGAATTCTATAAATAAAACTGAGTTTTATTTCTGAAAAAAAAAAAAAAAGAATAGAACTTATTTCATAACTTTCTTGATCAAAAGTCTACTACTGTTTTTGCCTGCTGGAAAATCCTGGCATTCAAGATCCTTCACAATATGACTTTGACCAACATTTATAGGCTTATTTTATACCTATAAACTTTCTTAATTACATGGCTTAGTCAAACTGGGCTATATATTGGCTATTCCCTAATGTTGGTCTTTTGGCCTCTTTTACCTTCATATATTTGTGGCATCATCCATTGTACCAGGAACAGACCCTCCCTAAATGCCTATTTTTAATTTTTTTCCTCTGAATTTTCTTTTTTTAATGAACTTAACAAACCAAAATGTAACGAATCTTTTTGGACCTGACCTGTGATTTCATAAATGTTGGGATCTCTTGGTAAAGAACTTCTTCTGCCAATGGGGCTCAGCACCTTCATTGCAATTTATGGATTTAGAGAGTTGCCTGGGGTCCTGAAAAGTACAATGACTTTCCCAGAGTCCCAGAGGTATTATATATCAAAGGCAAAATTCAAGTCTTAAATCCTGGCCTTCCTGACTTTTAGGCCACTTTAAGACAAATCAGGAAATTATTAACTGCCATATTTTAGGTAGAGAGAGCACTCCTGCAGATGTCTGTATGATTCAAGTTTTCCATCCCAATTTTATCGTGACTTGTATCAGGCTTATATAATTCCCAAACTCCTCATCAATTTCTCCTTTCTCTTCAGGTTGTCTATACAATATTATGATGACAATTCTGCCTCTGTTTCAAATGATCTTTACCCAAATGCTCTCTACCATGTCTACTTCCTCTGATTCTTGACTTTCTCTACATGATTACATCCAGCTATGTTACTATGGGCAAGTCATTTAAGTTTTTTGAGCCTCTGTTTCTTCATGAAAATGAATAAGATGTGCTATAAGAAATGATGAGCAGGCAGACTTTAGAAAAACCTGGAAGGACTTATATGAACTGATGCTGAGTGAAGTGAGCAGAACCAGGAGAATGTTGTACACAGTAACAGCCACATTGTGTGATGACTGACTTTGATTGACTTAGCTCTTCTCAGCAATGCAAGGATCTAAGACAGCTTTAAAACACTCATGATGGAAAATGCTATCCACATCCAGAGAAAGAACTATGGAATCTGAATACAGATCAAAGCATACTATTTGCTCTCTCTCTCTCTTTTTTTTTTTTTTGGTTTCTTCTTTCTCATGGTTCCTCCTATTGATTCTAATTCTTTTTTACAACATGACTAATGTGAATATATGTTTCAGAAGAATGTATATGTAGAGCCTATATCAGATTGCATGCTGTCTTAGGGAGAGGGGAGAGAAGGGAGGCAGAAAAAATTTAAAACTCAAAAACTTATGGAAGTGAATGTGGAAAACTAAAAATAAATAAATTAATTTTTTAAAAAAAGAAAATGAAGAGAATGAGAATAATAATATCTGTAGTAACCACCTCACAAGATTGATGTGAAGATCAAATGAGATAAAGAGGTATTGAAGGGTCAAGTATAATTATGATGATGTTATGCTTCCCATTCTTCTTCTTTTGAATAAAGTAAACCAATGTGCCATACCAATATGGTAAAATTTGCCTTTTTGTATTAGTATCTCTAATTTACCTTGCTTGTTATCCAGACTTTTAACATTCATGATTAGACATTAGAAGCTATGGATTTTATTGATTCTCTTCTTGAACTTTGTCTACTATGAATTTCTGGGTTGTCTCTACTTCTTTTCTTAGATCATAGCTATTCCACAGAGCATCTAGGCTGCTAAAAAGTTATAGGCAATTTCATCCTCCCCATTTACATTTCAGTTTTAAAATTTTTTGATTAGATTTGCAAAGCTGAAGGCAATACTTTCTTGCCAAACTGTATTAGGTGTATCCTGTTCCTGGGAAGGAGCCTGTCATTCCTTAATTTTTAGGTTGTAATGCAAAAATTTTAATTTTGTTCTCAGAAGCCATCTTCTTAACCAGCTGTTTACTTTCCAAATCTACCTTTTGTTTTGGAATCCTCTGCCTTCAATGGGTAGTAGTGATGAAAATGCCACCTATGCCCCTAAGTTCTTTAATTTCTTGCCCAATATTTTAGAATCTTTATCAATGCTTTCTAGATTCTGTCTGGCAGTATCATTTGTGTCTTCATGGATCACTAGCAGAGGGTGAAGTCATCCAGTTTGACAGGTCTTGGGAAATTCTCTTCCATGTCTTGGATACAGGCCCCAGGTAGAAAACAGACTTCTTTATTATTATGAGGTTGGTAAATAGTTGCCTCAGTCCTTCATTACTCTTCTCTTCCTTCTCAGACCCTCAAAGGGCGTGTTGTTGTTGTTATTCAATTGTTCAGTCACGTCTGACTCTTTGTGGCCCCATGGACCATAGCACACCAATACTGTCTTATGGTCTCTGGGGTTTTCTTGGCAAAGATATTGGAATTGTTTGCTATATCCTTCTCCAGTGAATTAAGACAAACAGAGGTTAAGGGACTTGCCTAGGGTCACACAGCCAGTAAGTGTCTGAGGCCGAACTTGAACTCTGGTCTTTCTGACTCCAGGCCTAGCACTCTATCCACTGGGCCACCTAGCTGCTTTCTCAAATGGTCCAGCTCTCTCCTTTTTGAAAAGAGCCTCATATCTGTTCTTTAGCTTCAAGTGTCATATTCATTTTCCTACTTTGTCCTTTGTGTCACATTCTTACACCCTCCAATCTCCCAACATAGGTCTGGATTCCCTCTGGATTCTATCTCTTCAGATCCCCTTTCTTTGCTTTTAATCTCTTATAGATTTTTTGTTTATTTATTTGTTTTTTGACACTAGTTCTCTGCTCCGGCTGGAAATAGAGTTGACCTTCATGGCCTGATCCTGCTGCTGATTGGTATGGCAGCTTTGATCTACTCCATTTTATGACCTGTACCAGCATCCTTAGGAAGCTGCTTCCTTACTTCCTCCCCAAACTCTTACCATATTGGTGCCAGACTTAGCACAGGTTCTCAGCTTTAGCCATACTACAGCTCAAAATATACCTAAACTCAAGTGATCCACCAGACTCAAAATCCCCTAGGAGAAGGGACTGCAGACTAGGACTATAGACCTGAACCAAGTTCAGCTCTTTGTTTTACAGTAAATCTCTCTCTATTTTTTTTAAAAGTCACTTCAGCCTCTCAGATAACCTAATGCCTTGAGTTCCCTTACCTTCTTTTGTAGGAGAGAGACCAGCCTGCCCTGTTCTCCAAGTATAATAAACTATTCCTTGGAGGAAAGGATTGGTTTGTTTTTCATTTTGGAATTCCAATCACCTAGCTTGGTATCTTGTGCACTTTATAAATGTTTGCCTTTTACATGGAGGTTTAATAAACATTTATTGAATTGAATTGCAATGCTTCTATTCCTTCTCCCCTTCCCCCCCCTTTTTTAGGTCTTGTGACTCAGCTTTAGCTCTAGGGAAAAAGAAATGCTTCAGTAAGGATATATCAGACAAAGAGCTAAAGTCAAGTCTGAGGGCAAGATTTTTTAATTGATATATTCCCTTGGTGAAGGTTGCTTATCTTGATGTCTAAACCAGTACATCCATAGCTCTGAACAGACATGAGCATTAGCACTTTTTAGATGCCACTATTCTAAGGGAAATAAAAGCTCTCTAGGCATCCAGCCAAGCCAACTGGACCCCTGAGAGAGTCACAGAAACACTCACATGAGATGGTGGGAGGAAACTAGAACTCACCAATCCTACTGTGGCTGTATTAGTTACATAATCAGATCTACACTTTGCTACTGCAGAATAACAGTGGCGAATTTCCACAATAACCATGAGACCCTTGTTACTGGGTTCCTCTTATAAACCCTTCAAACAATTACCATCCTCTCAGGGTGAAATCCTGAATTATAACCAGGTTGGGGTGACTGGGACTTTGTCCCAGGATGCCAAATTTAAAGAGTGCTAATAGCACTTTCACCCTTTCATCAGAGTAGAAACAACAGCTAGCATCTGACTAATGAGAATGCCTGAAAAAGGAACTTTACAGATGGCATACTTACTTCTCAAGGACCTCGGCATCTAAGTGAGCTATTATCTCTGAGTCTAACTCATCATCAATGGCCTTACAGGCTTACCCTGAATTTAGTTCATGGTGATTTCCCTGGTTGCTCATTTGAACTCTGATGGAACTGACTACAGAGATAACATTTGTGGTCAGTTTGTTTACAATTGTATTCTGCTTCCTAGGCCATGCTGGCTATGTCTACTCTGTTCAGCAACAACAAGCATAGAGAATGGACTTCTATTTCATTGGTTTAGGAAATTAACAGATAAGGAAAAAAACATTCTAGGCATTTTATAGGCATAGGTAGTTGCCTATAATTATAAGTATAACCTGAGAGGTTAAGTGACTCACCTAGTATATAGCAGAGGTAGAACTTGAATCCAGGTCTTACCGGATTGAGGCCATTTTTCTACCTGCTGTGATGTAATGTCTTTCTTCAACAATTATAACAGCTGTCATTGCCAGAAAGTTATTCTTTATGCTGAAACAAAATTTAAGTCTCTGCTACCTCTAACAATTGGTTCTAATTCTATTTTCTGGAGCTACAAAGCATCAGTGTAAGCCCTCTTACCCATGACAATCCTTGAACTATTTTCCAGCAGTATGGTATAATGGAAAGAACAATAGGCTAGTAGGTAAGAAGACCTAAGTTCAAGTCCTGACTGCTACTAAATTACTCAATGGGCTTATGTCAAGAAGACCTCCCTAGGCCTTAGTTTCCTCACCTGTTTTTACAGAGGGGGTTGAACTAGGTGATCTAGTCTAAATCGTCTTCAAGTTCTGACATTTCATGGATTGTTTCAACCTAGGTTTCCTTTTTTCCACTCCCAAATTCCTTCAGCCATTTCTCATATTATAGGTTAACTAGATCCTTCACCATTCTGCATCTCCTCTAGATACACTGTATTTTGTCAATGCTTCTTCTAAAAAGGTGGAACCCAGAATTATATGCACAATGTAATATAATTGTGAAGGCACTGAATGTCTGAAAGAGGAAAAAATATCCAAGAGTGGAAGAAAATTTGGACCTTATTAATACTAAACAAAGGTGATCAATTGTACATCGATGTACAATTTATATGTGTACTCTCCCATCTTTACAAAATCTTTATGAGAGTCATCTATACATGAATCAAAGGCATCCTTGATGAGGAGATTAGCAAGGAACAAGCAAAATTATTTTTTTTAAAAAGAGCATTCCATTCATCAAAAAACTACTAATTAGGTAAGATGTGGTCCCTATCTTCATGAAGCTTGCAGTCTAGTAGTAGGATAAAATTCCAAACACAGATAATGATAGCATGTGATTTACATGGTAAGTGTATTAGAAAGCTACAAAACAAAATTTTATTTGAGGTTCAAAGGGAAAAATTGTACACATCCTAAGCTAACTTGGCAGTTTGCTTCCACAACATTATTTTTACTTCTCTCTTCTTTGCTCAAAATGCTCCCTACCATACTTACACCCTCAGTTTCTCCCTAGGTTTCATGAGATAAGCTCTGTTCCCTAACAGGAATTCAGTATTCAATTCTCGATAAGTACCTACTACATACAAGGCATGAAGATAAAAGTGAAACAGTCCTTGCCTGCACAGAAAAAAGTATAGTACCAGGAAAATTTTGGAGGAAGATTGTGCTAACCACTGCGGGTAGAAATGGAAAACAAGACAGACTTGTGGAGGATATGGCCTTGAGTTAAGTCATGAAAGAAGAATTAAGTCTTGAAAAGTAGAGGTGGGGTGGAAGTACATTTGAGCTATAGGGGATGGATTCTGAGAATTCAGGGAGGTTGGAGGTGAAGTCAAGGTCAGATGACAGCTAACAGTTTGGTTAGTTCATAAAGTTGGTGTGTATGAGATGAGGCTAGAAAGGTAGGTAGGAGCCAGTTTGTAGATGGTCTTAAATATTATGCTTAGGAGTTTGCCTATTATTATGTGGGCAGTAGGGAACCACTAAAAGATTCTGAAGAGGAGATTGACATGATCAGACTGATGTCTTGGAAAGGCTATTTTGGCAGCTCTGTAGGTAGATTATTCTGGTATTATAAACCTAAATCTAAATCCTCTTCTTTAACACCATGTATGTAGCTGTTTTCACTCTTTTCTATTTTAATGTCAAAAACCTTCAACCAGGAGAAAAGATGAAAACATCATCTGAAGTTTCTCCCTGACCTTCTATATCCAGGACTTCAAAGTCACTAGAGCTATATTAGAGGTTTCTTCTGACTGTTTTCATTTGTTCCCAAATAAATCTGTAGTAGTGACTAACAGTTGGGGAGTTTGACAAGCTCTGTAGTGTTTCTCAAAAATACACATCAGAGAGAAAGCCTACTTCCCAGATAGCTATGTCAGCTCTGCATATAGTTATCTCTATATTCTCCTGCTGACAGACACCAAGCATTATTCCTTCAGTGAATAATATGATTCCTTGCACCTTTGGGGCCTATGAATCCTTATTGTGCTGTGAATCATACCCGTGTGAATCAATGCTGCCCTCCTTACCCCAACCCAAACCTCTTTAGATAGAGATCTATATTTGTTGTAAAGTTTTTCTGAAAGATAGTTTTTAGGCAGACCAGGCATGGCTATGTACTTGAGACAGAACAGAAAGCTTGCTAAGACTGACCATAAGAAGTTGTCTTAAAAGTTAAGTAAAAATACAAATGATGTCAAGGAAGCACATAATTAATAACCAAATGCATCACAGTTGGATTTCCAGATCCTAGTACAGTGCCTGGCACATTCATAGTAAGAGTTTAATAAATTCTTATTGATTGATTGATGAGTTTGAAGGAGACAGTTCACTGTGCCTTAGCTGGGAGTATTTCAAAGTGGAGGAAGAGCTTAAAACTGGGTTTTGAAAGATTGAAAAGTATTAAGATAGGTGTTAAAAGGGAGAAGGGCACTTCAGAAGGAAGGTATTTTGTCTTTGCATCCCCAACACCTAGAATAGTATCTCGCACAGAATAATCGCTTAGTAAATTACTAGTAGATTGGACTAACTTGGCTTGGATTATAACTAACTTGTGTATACAAGATGTGTTTGGGAGATAGTGAGTATACCCCTTTGAATAGAGTCCAGCACTAATGTAGAAAATGAAGTGACAGTGTTATTCAGCTGTCTCTTCTGCTGCCTATTTCCATAGAATCACAGAAGATAGGCCTGGGGAGGAGCTGTGCAGCTGTTAGTAGCTACCCACATCTCCTACCATGCCAGAGGAGAGCTGCCCCTCCAATTTGGAAGCAACTGTGCCTCAGCAGCTATAGTATAAAAGCCCAGTATATAAACTGGTTTTTCTGTATTGGTTATTCAACTTGGACAATCTTCAGATCTGCAGTTATTTACAGATTTTTGTCTCTGGACATTATATGCAGATCTATTCTGAAGAGAAATTCTTTAGCATTCTCTGACTAGGTTCCCATTTTTATGTGTCATGGGCATATGCATTTCTTTCTAGACCCAGGATCCTAGGCAGTTACCCAAGCAAGATGACTTTCATCTTTTGTGTTCCTAGGAGAGCAGAATTCCCTTACAGGTGTTTGCTTGTCTATGTGTCTACATTAGCCTGAACCGATTTCGAGATAGATCCTATGGTCACATTGACAGGGCTTAATGGTTGCTAGTTGAGTTGGGGCTTCACTCTAATTTGGTAGACTCATGTATATGAGTGGAATCCAGAGAGGCCAAATGAGTCTGGGGTTGGGGGGAGGGAGAACGGGAAGAAAAGAAGCAGGGAATGGACAGGACACTCAGAGGGAGATTCATTTGTGTTACATAGTTTTATTAGCACATAATTTATATGTAGACCTGACAAGGCTAATCAGGAGATATTCTTATTTTGTGGGAAAATATTTGTGATATGAAACACACATGGCACGTCCTGGAAAGGAAGGTCAGGCTGAAATTGTGAAGGTCTTGAATACAATAATAGTATTGACATTTGTTTAGTGATGTTTGGTTTGCAAAGCGATTTATTTATATAAATATATATATATATATATAATCTCACATTATCCTTACAATAATACTGTGAAATAGAATATTTTAGGGGAGAACTGTAGCATGATTTTAGTGGAATAGGTAACTGGGTGAAGAAACTTTCTCTGTCATTGCAACTAGGCACCTTCCCTGTAACTTACAGTCTTAGAGAGCTGACTGGGACACTGAAAGTATGACTTGTGTAGGGTGACATTGCTAGTATGTAGCTGTCATGGTCCTCCAGGATCCAGGGCCCAGTTTCTATTGGCAATACCATGCTGCCTCCTTTTTACAGATGAAGAAACTGAGGCTCAGAGTGGTTAAGTGACTTGCTGTAGTCACAAAGCTGTATTATGTTTCAGTCAGGATAAGAACACAGGTCTTGCTCACTCCAAGCCCTTTCCACTAGGAAAAGGCTTTATGGCATCTGAATTCCTAAGAGCTAGAAGGACATAAAAACCTAGCAAGAGAATTTATCTCATCCTAAGCAGTGTGAAAATTGTAATTATGAATAATCTAACTCATCAGCATTTAACCAATAATAGATACGGTACAGTTTATAATAATGAATATTTTTTTCCATTCTATATATTTAGATGACCTAGTAAGTTTTTAAAAGTACCTAGATGGTGACCCTGGACAAATCACTTAACTCCAATTGTCTAAAAAACAAAACAAAACAAAACAAAACAAAGTACCTAGATGTAATCATTGTAAAATGATTACATCATTGTAATTGTAAAATCAATGTAAAATGAGATATTGTAAAATATCTCATAAATAAAATAATGTAATTATTATTATTATAAAAGATAAGATTATATTAT
Source organism: Vombatus ursinus (assembly GCF_900497805.2). Taxonomy (NCBI): domain Eukaryota; kingdom Metazoa; phylum Chordata; class Mammalia; order Diprotodontia; family Vombatidae; genus Vombatus; species Vombatus ursinus. Next base: position 21,588,690 of record NW_020954619.1, read on the forward strand.
TAACTTTATTTTTCACATTGCCAACAAAACATTTGCCTTTATTATATCAAAACACATTGTTTGTGGTGCACTAAGTTATTCTGTAATCAAATTGAAACTAGGAATAGAAATAGAGGAAATGTTTTCTGGGGCTTTATTGTGTTTTTTAGCATGCTAAAATATTTCTATCTAAAAAAAAATACATAGGGCCTTGAAATCCAAGCTATATTGAATTTAAAGAACCATTATACAAGAGGATGACTTAATCTTAGGCCATGATGTCACTACTGTCACTAAGGATTCTACTTCATCATAATACTTTATACTCAAAGAAATATAAAGTTGTTCATATTTTAAACTCATTTTCACAACTCATTTTATTTTTTTTTCAATGCAATAAAGACATAAAATGTTAGTTCAATTCAATTCAATATGCATTTATCAAATGCCTACCACGAGCAAGCACTATGTTAAATGATGGGGATACAAAGACAATGAAATGTGCCTAACCTCAAGGAGCCTACATTCTTCTGGGGGGGGCACAATGTCTACACAGCAAGGTAAATACAAAATAATTTAATTTAATAATAATGTTTGTGTTCATATGGTATAAAATAATAATTTAATAATAATGTTTATGTTCATATGATTCCTGTGTCTATAAGTATACACTCAGATATTTTATACTAAGTATTTTAAGTGGTCTAAAACAATATTGAACAATATTGCTGACGCAGTGTAGTTTCTCTGTTTTTCACTTTTGATTAAATCTATTTTAACTTTAACTTTGTCTGAGATCATGATTACTATCCCTGCTTTTTTTATGTACCAAATTCTGCTCCTACCCTTTATTTTATTTTTGTGTGAATCTGTAATTTTTATAATGTTTCTTGAAAGCAACAAATTATTGAATTCAAATTTTTAATCTGCTATCCATTTCTGTTTTATGGGTAAATTTGTCCCATTCACATTCTAAGCTACAATTACTTGTGTATTTTCCTCTTTCCTATTTTTCCTCACTATCCTTCTCAATCTATTTGCCCTATCTCTCCTGACTCCTCTGCTTTACTTCTTACCAACTTCCTTGCCCTCCTATTCCTTAGCCTACCCACCCTTCTAAGAGTCCCTCCTATCCCCTTGCCCTCTTATTTCTTTCTGAATTTAGAAAACTTTTGTATCCTTCTAGATATGTATGTTGTTCCCTCTTTAACCCATTCCTGATGAGAGTAAGGTTCCAGCACTACTTGTCCTCCCCCCTACTAGCTTCTTCTGTATCAATTTTTCCTTTTATGCCTCATTTGTATGAGATAATTATTCCTTTTTATCTCTCCTTGCACTGTTTTTTTTTAGAATCATCCCATCAGCTCAGGTCACACCTTTCTTTCAAACCACCCAAATAATGATGACAATCATAAAAGTACTACTAATATTTTCACATATACAAAGTAAACAATTTAAACTTATCGAGTCCCTTATAATTGGTTTTTAATGTTTACCTTATATTTCTCATGGATGTTAACCCCTTACGTTCTGGGGTTTTTGTTACAAAAATCTGAAAATCTTTGAGTTCATTAAATATCCATGTTTTTTTTTTCATTCAGGATTATACTTAACTTTGATGAGTAACATACCTTTGGTCATAACCCCAGCTCTTTTGCTTTATGAGATACAATATTCCAAGACTTATGGTTTTTCAACATAGTAGCTGCTAGGTCTTCTCATGACATCTAAATTTTTTTTCCTTGTTGCTTCTGATATTTTCTCCTTATCCTGGAAGCTTTGAAACTTGGCTATGATATTATTGTAAGTTTTCCTCCTGGGATCTATTTCAAGTGGTGTCAGGTATATATTTTTTTCTATTTCTACTTTGCCTTCTTGTTCTAGAACTTCATGGTAATTTTCCTTGATAAATTATTGTAATATTGAATCATGATTCTTTTTTTTTAATCATAATTTTCAGGTAGTCTGACTATTATTTCTCCTCCATCTGTTTTCCAGATTGTTATTTTTCTGATGATGTTTCACTTTCTCTTCTATTTTTTCATTCTTTTGATTTTGTTTTATGATTTCTTGGTGTCTTAAAATGTCATTAGTTTATCCGTGCCCAATTCTAGTTTTCAAGGAATTATTTTCTTAAGTTTTTGATTCTCTATTTCTAGTTGGTTGACTTTCTTTTCATAATTTTCTTGATTTTCTTGGATTGCTCTTATTATTTTTCTCCTACTCAGCCATCAGACTCTCTGCCTCACACTGTCTGCCAGATGAAAGTTTCTAAGGATGAGGCAGCCTCTCAACCCAGCTCCCCCCAGAGCTTCTTGTTTGTTGATTCTGCAGCAAGAGCCTACAGGTGTTTGCACTTCACTCAGGCCAAACCTTCATCCCTGGAGGTTGGGTCTTTACCTCTGCTGCTCTGAGGTGATGTTCTGTCTTTTTTTGTAAAGGAAATTTGGAGAGCAGAAAGTTTTCTGACCTATCCCATCTTCCCAGAATCCTCTCCCCATTTCCTACTTTAAAAAATTGTTTACCAAGATGTTTCTTAGACACAATATCTCAATATATGAAATAGCAAAATCAACCTTGTGTAATTTTAATATTTGCTCTATGTGATTCTAAATTCTCAACACTGCAGAGAGCTGAGATTTACATTTGGGAGCTGTTTCAGGTCATCAGTTCTGCTCTCAAAATGTTTCCTAACATTCCAGACCCATTTTCTTAAAAGCAGCAATGAATAGAGATGGAGCCAAGATGGCGGAGTAAAAGCAGTGACTTGCTTGAGCTCTCCCCCCAAACCATCCAAATACCTGTCAAAAATGGCTCTAAACAAAGTCTAGAGCAGCAGAACACACAAAAAGAGAAAAACAAATTTCCAGCCCAAGACAACCTGGATGGTTGATTAGAAAGGTCTATAGCGCCAGGCTCGGAGAGAAACTCAGTTCAGGGTGGGTGTGCAGGCAAAACAGGCCTCAGCAAACCTGGAGCAGGCCTCAGAGGACTGAATCATGGGCAGCTGGGGCAGTTTCCAGACTTCTCAACCAACAAACACCAAAGACAACTTAGAGAGGTCAGTAGGAAAAGTCTGTGATCATGGTGAGAGAGAAGCTTGGTCCCAGCCCCAGTCCCCACATGGCCCAACACCAGTACCCCCAAGTGCCTCAGTGAGGGCGGGGGAACCAGGGAAACCAGCTTGGAAAACCACCAGGTGCCCTGGCATTTTACAGCAACTAGGTCTTCCAGTGCCTCAGCAAAACTAAGGTAAGCAGCGCTCCAAGGGGCCCTAGGCTGATAAACATCCTGCAACATTCATCTGAAAGGAGCTGAAGAAAGCGAAAGGAAAGAAAAAGCAGGCAACATCCAGGAGCCAGACTACCCAATCCTACCCCTAGAGTTCCAGTGTTGCTGATTCCAGCCCAACACCATGTAAGCTGCCAGAACCCTACAGCCTCCAACTGCCAACATTGGAGGCCCCAGCACACAAAGCCAGTGACCAGGCCCTAGGCTCCCAACATAAGAAGCTTGGGTCAGTGCCCTCTGCTCCCCAGCAGGAGAGCTCAGTCTCTTTAAAGGCAAGGAAATAAGCAAACACCCTGAGCAAAAAGAAACATACAACAGATTCTTATTATGGGAAGAGTAAAGATCAAGGCAGAAATTCTGAAGAGGACAACATTGTCAACAAACCCACATCTGCAACCTCAAAAGGGAATATGAACTGGTCTGAAGCCCAAAAAACCTTCTTAGAAGAGCTCAAGAAGGATTTTAAAAGTCAAATGAGAGGTAGAAGAAAAAATGGGAAAAGAAATGAGAGGTATGCAAGAGAGTCAATAGCTTGTAAAAAGAAGGACAAAAATTAACAGTAGAAAACAAGTCCCTAAAAAATACAATTGGCCAACTGGAAAAAAAAGTACACTGAAGAAAACAAGTCCCTAAAAAATATAATTGGTCAAATGGGGATGGAGGTACTAAATCTAATAGAAGAAAACAATTTCTTAAATTAGAATTGGGCAAATGGAAGCTAATGACTCTATGAGAGAGCAAGAATCAGTCAAACAGAAACAAAAGAAGGAAAAATAGATGAAAATGTAAAATACCTCATTAGTAAAACAACTGACCTGGAAAATCAATCCAGGAGAGACAATTTAAAAATTATTGGTCTACCTGAAAATCACGGTGAAAAAAAGAGCCTGGACAGTCTCTTTCAGGAAATCATAAAAAGAAAACTGCCCTGAGGTTCTAGAACCCCAGTGTAAAATAACCATAGAAAGAATCCACTGATCACCTCCTGAAAGAGATCCCAAATTGAAAATGCCAAGGAATATAGTAGCCAAATTCCACAATTACCAGGTCAAAGAGAAAATACTGCAAGTAGCCAGAAAGAAATAATTTAAATATCATGGAACCACAGTCAGGATGACACAGGACCTTGCAGCTTCTACATTAAAAGACCACAGGGCGTGGAATATGATATTCCATAAGGCAAAGGAACTTGAATTACAACCAAGGATCAACTACCCAGCGAAAATGAGCATGAGCTTTCAGGGGAGGAGATGGATATTTAATGAAATAGAGGACTTCCAAACCTTCCTGATAAAAAGACCACAGCTTAACAGAAAATTTGATCTTCAAATACAAGACTCAAGAGAAACTTAAAAAGGTAAATGGAACCGAAAGAAACAACATGTTATTAATAAGGGCAAACTGTTTACATCCCTACAAGGGAAGATGACACTTGTAACTCTTGAGAACTGTATTGTTATTACACCATGTTAAAGGAGCATACATAAAGGGAGTGGGTATAAGTTGACTTTGATGTAATGATAAAAAAATCTAATTAATCTAATTAATAGATCTAAGTAAGTGGATTAATCTGATCTAACTAAGAAAATGTACGGACAGAAAAGAAAAGGAGGAGGCAGACAAGGGTAAATTACATTACAGGAAAAGGTACAAAAACCTATTTCAGCAGAGGGAAAGAAGGGAGGGAGATGAGCTTTGTTTGAACCTTACTCTCATCAGATTTAGCTCAAGAAAGGAATAACATAATCAGTTACATATCTAACTTGCCCTATAGGCAGTAGGAGGGAAAAAGGTAAAGAAAAGGGAGAGGGCTAATAGAAAGGAGGTGGGACTGAGTGAGGCGGTAGTCAAAAGCAAAACACTAGTGAGGAGGGAAAAGGAAAAAGGAGAAAGAAAAGCATAAAAGGGGGGGAGAGGATGGAGAGAAAGTCACAGATAGTAATCAATAACTGTGATTGTGAATGGGATGAACTCTCCCATAAAACAGAAGTGGATAGCAGAATGGATTAAAAACCATAATCTTACAATATGTTGTTTACAGGAAACACATTTGAAACAGAGGGACACACACAAAGGTAAAAGGCTAGAGCAGAATATATTATGCTTCAGCTGAAGTAAAAAAAGCAGAGGTAGTACTCCTGATCTCAGGCAAATAGAAGCAAAAATGGATCTTATCAAAAGAGATAAGGAAGGAAACTATATCCTGCTAAAAGGCACCACAGACAATGAAGTAATATCATTACTAAACATATATGTACCAAATGGTATAGCATCCAAATTCTTAGAGCAGAAGCTCAGGGAGTTACAGGATGAAATAGACAGCAAAACTATAGGGGATTTCAACCTTCCCCTCTCTGAACTAGATAAATCTAACCAGAAAGTAAACAAGAAAGAAGTTAAGGAGGTGAATAGAATATTAGAAAAGTTAGGTATGATAGACCTCTGGAGAAAACTGAATGGGGATAGAAAGGAATATACTTTTTTTCTCAGTGGCACAAGGCACATACAAAAAACTGACCATGTACTAGGGCATAAAAACTTCACAATCCAAAGCAGAAAGGCAGAAATATTATCAATGAATTGGGCATACAACTAAAAAAAAAACTAGAAAAAGAACAAATTAAAAATCCTCAATTAAACACCAAATTAGAAATACTGAAAACCAAAGGAGAAATTAAGAAAATTGAAATTAAGAAAACTATTGAACTAATAAATAAAACTAAGAGCTGGTTTTATGAAAAAAAAAACCCCAATAAAATAGATAAATCTTCGGTTAATTTAATTAAAAAAAAGAAAGAAGAAAACCAAATTACCAGTATCAAAAATGAAAAGGGTGAATCTACCACCAAGGAAGAAGAAATTAAAACATTAATTGGGAACTATTTTGCCCAACTGTATGCCAATAAATTTGATAACCTTAGTGAAATGGATAAATATTTACAAAAATATAAATTGCCCAGATTAACAGAAGAGGAAGTTAAATATTTAAATAACCCCATCTCAGAAAAAGAAATTGAACAGCCATTGATGAACTCCCTAGGAAAAAATCTCCAGGGCCAGATGGATTTACAAGCAAATTCTATCAAACACTTAAAGAACAATTAATTCCAATACTATTTAGACTATTTGGGAAAATAGGCGAAGAAGGAATCTTACCAAATTCTTTTTATGATACAAATATGGTGCTTAGACCTAAACCAGGAAGAGTCAAAACAGAGAAAGAAAATTACAGACTAATTTCCCTAATGAATATAATGCAAAAATTTTAAATAAAATATTAGCAAATAGATTAAAGCAACTTATCATAAGAATAATATACTATGACCAGTTAGGATTTATACCAGGAATACAGGGCTGGTTCAATATTAGGAAAACTATCAGCATAATTGATCATATCAACACCAAAACTAACGGAAACCACATGATCATATAGACACAGAAAAAGCTTTTGACAAAATACAACACCCATTCCTATTAAAAACACGAGAGAGCATAGGAATAAATGGAGTCTTCCTTAAAATAATAAATAGCATTTACTTAAAACCTTCAGCAAGCATCATATGTAATGGGGGTAAGCTAGAAGCATTTCCAATAAGATTGAGGGTGAAGCAAGGATGTCCATTATCACCACTGTTGTTCAATATCATACTGGAAACATTAGCTTTAGCAATAAGAGAATAAAAAGAAATTGAAGGTATTAGAATAGGCAAAGAAGAAACAAAGCTATCAATCTTTGCAGACGATATGATGACATACTTAGAGAAACCTAGAGAATCAAGTAAAAAACTACTTGAAATAATAACTTTAGCAAAGTTGCAGGCTATAAAATAAACCCACATAAATCATCGGCATTTCTATATATTACCAACCAAGACCAACAGCAAGAGATAGAAAGAGAAATTCCATTTAAAGTGACTGTAGACATTAGAAAATATTTAGGAGTCTAACTACCAAAACAAACTCAGGAACTATGTGAACACAATTACAAAACACTTTTCATACAAATAAAGTCAAATCTAAATAATTGGGAAAACATCAGTTGCTCATGGGTAGGCTGAGCTAATATAATAAAAATGACAATTCTACCTAAGCTAATTTACTTATTCAGTACCATACCAATCAAACTACCAAAAATTATTTTATAGAGTTAGAAAAAAATAATAACAAGATTTATTTGGAATAACAAAAGTTTCAAAATATCAAGGGAACTAATGAAAAGAAATGCACCAGAAGGTGGCCTAGCCATTCCAGATCTTAAATTGTATTATAAAGCAGCAATCATGAAAACTGCTTGGTACTGGCTAAGAAATAGAGTGGTAGATCAGTGGAATAGGTTAAGTATGCAAGACACAGTAGTCAATGACTATAGTAATCTATTATTTGATAAACCCAAAGACCTCAGCTTCTGGGATAAGAACTCACTCTTTGACAAAAACTGCTGGGAAAACTGGAAAAGAGTATGGCAGAAACTAGGTATAGACCAAATTTTCATGCCATATGCCAAAATAAAGTCAAAATGGGTTCATGATTTACACATAAAAGCTGATACTATAAGCAAACTGGGAGAGCAAGGAACTTGTCAGATTTATGGAGAACAGAAGAATTCATGATCAAACAGGAGACAGAGAACATTATGAAATGCAAAATGGATAACTTTGATTACATTAAATTGAAAAGTTTTTGCACAAACAAAGCCAATGCAACCGAGATTAGAAGGAAAGTAGAAAATTGGGAAAGAATTTTTACAACCAGTCTCTCTGATAAGGGCCTCATTTCTAAAATATATAGATAATTAAGTCAAATTTATAAGAATACAAGTCATTCCCCAAACGATAAATGGTCAAAGAATATGAACAGGCAGTGTTCAGAGGAAGAAATTAAAGCCATCTATAGTCATATGAAAAAATGCTCTAAATCACTATTGATTAGAGAAATGCAAATCAAAACAACTCTGAGGTACCACATTACACCTATCAGATTGGCCAACATGACAAAACAGGAAAATGATAAATGTTGGAGAAGATGTGGGAAAATTGGAACACTATTGTTGGTGGAGTTGTGAAATGATTCAACCATTTTGGAGAGCAATTTGGAACTATGCCTAAAGGGCTATAAAAATGGGTATACCCTTTGACCTAGCAATAGCTCTTCTAGGGCTGTATGCCAAAGAGATCATACAAATGGAAGAAGGACCCAAATGTGCAAAAATATTTATGGCAGCTCTTTTTGTGGTGGCAAAGAATTGGAAACTGAGAGGATGCCCATCAATTGGGGAATGGCTGAACAAGTTGTAGTATATTAATGTAATGGAATACTATTGTGCTATAAGAAATGATGAACAGAGAGACTTCAGAAAAACCTGGTATGGTCTGATGCTGAGTGAAGTGAGCAGAACCAGGAGAATGTTGTACACAGCAATAGACATGTTGTTCGATGACTAATATCCTAGCAATATAAGGATCTAAGACATCTCCAAAGGTCTCATGATGGAAAATGCTATCCACATCCAAAGAAAGTACTATGGAGTTTGAATGCAGATTGAAGCATACTATTTGGTATTCTTTTTTCTTCTGTTGTGTTTTGTTTCCTCTTTCTGGTGGTTCTTCCTATTGGTTCTAATTCTTACTTGCAACATGACTAATGTGAAAATATGTTTAATAGTAATGTATATGTATAGCCTATATCAGATTGTGTGCCGTCTTGGGGAAGGAGGTGAGAAAGGAGGGAGAGAAAAATTTAAAACTCAAAAGCTTATGGAAGTGATTGTTGATAAATCAAAATAAATTGATTAAAAAAAATAAAAGATGTTGAATAAACTGAAAAAAAAAAAACAAAAACCCAGCTCCTCATATTATCGTTTGGAGCAGAGGCTGAGCAAGCTTAGAGATTACTCACATAATGCTTTAAGATTTAAAGTGTTTTCCTCACAACTCTAGGAGGTAGATAATTGCAAGTATTATTTCCATTTTACAGATTAAAAAACCTGGCCCAAAAGATTAAATGCCTATGGTTAAATGCCTATGGTCACCAACCCAGTAAATTCAGATCCATAGCCTTTCTGATTTTTGTGCTGAGGGCAACTGTCTGCTCCAGCAAAAAGCAATTTAAACTCCATCCTCAACACATTTCACCTTCCAATTCTTGGAAACTCATTACTGAAAATATATTTTAGGGATACATATGACTAATGACCTTTCTGTGATAGTTTCACCAATATCCAAAGAATTAATTTTATCTAGTATTGTGATATGCAAATGATTATACTAATTAGGAATGATGTAGGGGCTCTTGACAGATTGTCATTATGGACCTGAAATCTTTAGTGATTTTGTTTCTTAGGCCTTGCTGATTAAATAAGGAATTTAAAATTAAAAATATTTTTTCTCCATTGTTATTATTTACAAAAATACTGTAGCAAACCTTTTAGAAAAATAGTATGGTAATGTATTTTTATGAGGCTCTGTGTAAATAAGAAAATAAAACTACTATATTGGAGATTCTCTTTCTAACACTGGCACTGTTTGGGGGGACAGCATCATTATTTTCCCTGTATCAGCTTCAGCAGGCCCTAGCTCCTCTTGAAAACATATTACAGCTTGTAATTTATGGATTTACCTGACCTCATTTAAATATTTTTTAGCTTGTACCATTTCTGTTAATAAAGATTTCTCTAAGTTTACTCCTTATTATATAAAAAAATTTTTTCTAGTGTTGCCATCAATTTATCACAAAAGACATTCATTTAGAGAACATGTATATGCTGCTTAGCTGTGGGGAAGATCAGGAAGACCCTGAATCCCAATTCAGCATACCTTAAAGTTAAAATATTCCAAAATTCTAAAACTGATTCATTTTTTAAAAGTATCTTGAATTAGGGCTTCAGAATATACCTTCAGAACGATTTTGAACAGCAACCATCAATTTCTTCTTCATATCCTTTTAAACCCACACTGGTGAATGTACCCAAGGCTTTTACAGAGGCAGAAGAACATTAGCACAAAACACTGGGGAGAAGAAAACCTGACCAATACTTGAGACAAATGAGTTTTTTGGATCATGGATCTAATGGAAATGTTCTTTTCTCTTTAAAGGGGGACTATATAAAATACTCTCTCCCATGCACAGTGGAGCCAGGGTTTGATAACCAGCACTGAAAGGTGTCAGGCAGGTTATGGTTACCACTTCATCAGCCATTGCAACATGGGAGGGCCTATTTCCCAGGTATATAGCTGGAGAGGTATGGATGGGGGAGAGGGGTAAGGGAGGGGAGCAGAATGTAGGCCATTGCTCAGGCTTGTCAATATTCTGACCAGTTTTTCTCAGGAAGGTGAGTGTTGGGAACCTCGAGCTCCTTGAAATTACAACTAAAGATGCCTTTGGACAAGTGTGCTTTCTCATCTTCAATTCTCTTTGCTGCCATAACTGTCCTGATTGCCTGACACTATGCTCACTAATAGTGAAGAGAGTGAATAGAACATACTTAAATGTCCAGATCAAAATGCTCTACCTGCTTTTCCAGAGGATTCTCCATGAAAAGTATCTAAAATTCATTAAAATTGTTTTCATTTCTCCTGTAATTCCATCTGTATGTCAAACTTCTATAGTGTAACTTTTGAAAAGAACACTACTCAAGTTAATTTTAGTTATGTAAATTTTTACTTTTGAGTTTTTTTTAAGGGGGGGTAGGGAGAACTGAACCTGTAATTTCAGTTAGTGTAGGCTCTGTATATGAATGCAAATAAGGTGCTTTCCAACTTAGAAAGGTAACTAGCCCACGATCACAGTCAGTATTTGTTAGAGGCAGGACTTGAACTCAGGTTTTCCTGACTTAGAACTAAGTTCTCTTTCCACAATGCCATGTTGTCTTCTTACTTCAACTGGCTAATCATAAGTAAAGCCAACAGGTGAAAACTTAACCCTATCTGGTCATGGTTAACTATCCAGACTATAATAAGAATTAAAGATGAGCATTTTAGAAGATGGCCTATGCAGTATTATCTTAACTTTTATTTCCACTACATCCCCAGGCTATACTAATAATGTGAGGTTGTTGTGCACTCTTTCAATTTTCAATGGCAGCCTTCCCCACTGCAATTTTATCAATGGGAAACTACCTGCTTATAAAAGTACCATAAAAGAAAAAAAATGTTGTTCAGTTTAGTTACGTCTGACTCTTCATGATCTCATCTGGGGTTTTCCTGGCAAAGATAATGGAGTAGTTTGCTACTTCCTTCACCACCTCATTTTACAGATGAGGAAACTGAGGCAAACAGGGTTATGTGGCTTGCCCAGGGTCACACAGCTCTCTCTCTCATTCCCTCTCTACTGCATGACTTTTTTTCCCTCCCCCCTCTCCCAAACTTTGAGATGGCTATCATTGGACACAAATCTCTGTGTGTATATATGTATGTATACACACATACATATGTATGTACCTACACACATATACACATATATGTATGTACCTACACACACATACACACACATATACATGTCAGTTCTTTTTCTGGATTCAAACAGCATCGTCCTTCATAGAATCTTTGAAGTTAATTTGGGTATTTATAAGTCAGAATGACTTGGTTGCTCAAAGTTGTTTGTAAAACAATACTGCTGTTACTGCATACAATGTTCTCTCGGTTCTGCCTATCTCAATCTTCATTATTTTGTGAAGGTCTCTCCATGCTTTTCTAAACTCATTGAGTTCATCATTCCTTATAGTAGGGTAATAATATCCCATCATCAACACATCCCACAATTCGTTTAGCCATTCCCTAGTTGATGGGCAGTCCCACAATTTCCAGTTCTTTGCCACCACAAAGAAGAGCTGCTATAAATATTTTAGAAAACACAGGTTCTGTCATTTTCCCTAATCATCTTGGGAAACAGACCTAATAGTGGTAATGCTGGGTCAAAGGGTATATGCAGTTTAATAACTCTTTGGAGATAATTCCAAATCTCTCTCCAAAATGGTTGGATCAGCTCACTAAACACAGCTCTTAAGCTGAAATGTATTACACCTAATTTCTGAGCAGGGACATTTTGGCTTGCATCTTGAAAACATACATGTTTTGGTAAATGATGACTTGGCTAAGTGATGACTACAGGGAATGCTGGGTGATGAAATAAAGTTCTGTTTATAAACACCTAGAGGGTGGCAACAATGAGGAAGGGAATTCATTGGATAAATCTAGTGTAACTAGAAACAGAACAACATCAATATCAGGCTATCAAGAAAATCTTAATTATAGCAGTAATTCATATGTCCTTTACCTTTACCTATAAAATACTTTCATCCACATTACCTCATTTAATTTTCATTTAAGTTGTAAAATTAAAAAAAAATTTTTTTTAGACTAGTTAAGTCCTGGAGTCATCGGGTTACAACGGAGAATGCTTTTGTCCTTGTTTTCCCATCAATTAGTTTTGCTTACTCCTTCCCACTTTGCAGGATTGAGGTAATTCATCTAGGTGTTACATAAGGGAAAGGGATATTTTTTTCCTTTTCTACTATTGCAAAGTGTATTTAGTGTAAAAAGTATTAAAATTTACATAGACTTCTAAGGCTGGGAGAGTTGGAGTGATCACCTAGTCTAGTCCAATGACCCTGGCTGGCAAGATCATATCCAAAACAACCCGCTAGAGTTAGAATTTTCTCTTAGGAAAAGGCCTTTAACGGAAAAGCCTTTCTCAACTCCAGTATTTTCCATCTCTTAGTTACTCCAGTTTCTTTAATGCATTTTTAGCCATACTAATGATACCAAAAGAAAATTTAACTTTATAGCTTTACAATTATGCTGCGAAATGTACAATCTCAGGCAAGCAAACATTTAAATATGCACGTGGGTCTTTCCTGGGATAGAAAACGTTTGCAAACTACTTTCTTTGGTGGAGCCTTCACTTTTCACAAGTTCAACGCATGCCAAGTAATTTTTTTTTTCTGGCATGGATTCCTTAAAAAAAAATGATAATCGAACAATGTCCAACACTTCCTATGATTACTGGAGCCCTGTAGTAACTCTCCGTGTCGTGTTGGCAACGCTACAAAAAAGACACATTCTTTCATGTGTTAAACACCCCCTCTCATTGGCCGGTCCTAACGCACAGCCCGGACACCTGCAGTCCCAGACACCCCGCTGGGCGTTCGCCGCCGTACCCGCAACTTCCCCGCCAGCTTGCGGGGGGTCCAGGGCGGGGCCACCCCTCAAACAAAAAGACCCACGGAGCTGGAGGGGTGGGCTCGGGGCTCTTCTAGCCGACCGCCCAATCCCCGTCCGGGGGTCCGATGGCTAGAGAACCAGACCTCCGAAAACGCTCGGGCGCCGGCCCCCAATCTCGGAAGGGAAAGAAAAGGCTTTCCAAGAACCGCTGTCTTCATTTCGGGCCCCGTCCCGGGCGCTGATTGGCTTTAGCGCGGCGCTGCCTTGTGACGTCACCCCCTTCTCCGCTCCTCCCGCCCCCTCCCCTCGGGTGGTTTAGGTTATTGGTCCGGAGCAGCTGAAACCGGTTTGAGCGAAGCCGTTTCCTCCTTCTCCGGGCTGCCCCAGGCAGTCCTCGCGAAGCGCTCTCGCGGCAGCGGCGGTGACCGCCAGCCCCGGGACTGAGAGAGGGCCGGCGGCAGCCGCGCCGAGCGGATTCTCTCCTCCGTCGTTCTATACTCGAGGAGGGGGCCTGGGACCTGACGCTGTCACTGCAGCGGCCGCGGAGGCAGCGCCGGCAGACGCGCGGAGCCCGTAGTTGGGAGGACCCCCGCTGGTCCCCCCCTCCCCTCAGCGCCGCTAGCCTCGCCCTCCCTGACAGGTGAGCGCGCGGAGACAGGGATGAAGATGGGGGAGGGGCGCTGGCGCGTGGCGCCGCTTTGGGGCCGGTGAGCGGCGAGGCGCTGGGGAAAGGTGTTGAGTGAGGACTGTCCAGCCCGCCGGGGTCGTGTCCTCACGCCCGAGGTCTAGCGGAGGAGGGGAAGGAAGGGCGCGTGGTGACGACCTCGCCGGGGACAAGGGACTCTTTTTCCCCCACTATCCGCCGAGGGATGCCTGGAGCGGGCTGGTCCCCCGCCGAGGCTGGGTGGAGGGGGCGAGGTTCTCTTCTGGCCGGGCCGGGGCCGGGGGCGCGGGGGGTGGGGTGGGGGGGAGTCCCGTGGGACGGTCCCTGGGCGGGAGGCTGGCAGCCCTGATCGCCGGCTCCTTGAGTCTTCTGGGTCTGGGGAGTCTGCTGGGGGGTAAGGGGTTGGCATCCAGTTTGGGGAGAATTAATAGATTGGAGTTTTGTTTTGATTTCTTTTCTTACCAAACTGAGACCTGGTGGATGAATCAGCTTAATCACTGCCTCTCTCGGTCCCGGACCAGAGCACTGCCTTGTATTGAGCTTTCTCAGTAATGCCCGAGTTGCGGGCTACTCTTATCTGTCAAGAAATGCTCACCAAGTGCTGGGCGTTGGGAATACATGTACAAAGGATGAAGCAATTCCTGCAATCAAAAAGCCTTTACAAGTCATGAACTCCTAAGGTTCTTTCCTTATGCTTAATTGAGCAAGTCTACTCGACTTTCCTATTTATGGTAATGTTTGTCTTTTTCAACAGAAATATGAGATTATGTCAACATAGCCCTGTAACTGTAAATTTTAATTTGTGAGTCAGTTCAATAGACAGTAAGTGCCTACAATGTGTACCCAGGATTAAAGGCTGCAATACAGACAAACTCAAAGGAACTTCTATTCTATTGGAATGTTAAATGTTCGTTTTCAGCCTTTTTAGTCCTGGAAATCCAGCAAATTTCTTTTCAAACTTAAGTTAACTCAGTGAAAGGAATTGGTATAGTGCATTTTTGCATTGTATGATTCTTCAGCATAGATACTGGAAAACATTAAGGGCTCCTGTCATTCAGATAATTTGACAGGTAGTCTTTTCAAATCTAAAATTTTTGCTTCATGAGTTTGCTGTGTAAGTTAACATTACTCGGAGAATTTTGTTACCTTTTTTTTCCTATATTTTCCGATGTATGTTAAAAAAAATACACCATAGAGTTATAAATTTGGAGCTGAAAGTGACCATAGGAGGTTATTGAGGCCAATCTCCTCATTTTACTGATGAGCCAATTGAGCCACACAGACGGGAAATGACATGCTAGATTTCACACTCAGAGTAAAATGGGATTTGAACATAAGTCTGATTCCTCCCAAGCCTTCTCTCATATGCGTTGTATATGTATCTTAGGAAGACTAAATATGAGATAACATTTTCTCCAATTGTGGAATATTGTTTGCAGAAATTCTTGAAGAATTCTGAAGTCATGGTTTTTGGGGAGAGCATCATGGAATATCATGAAAATCTAGAGCATTCATATTATCCTGAGCAATATTGGACTTTGGGGATTGGAAAGAATGTTCCTATATGAGTGTCTGAGAATGCTGTATTTTTTCTTAATAAAATTGTACAGTTTTAATGCTTTTAGCCCTTTGAATTGTTTTAGGAAGAAAGGACCTTGCTTTCTTTAACATTTTTTACTGTCTCTTTAAGAGACTGAGTGGTGGAGTGGATAGAGAGAGTTGGCTGGCTTCTGAGTCTGGAAGATCAGGGTTCAAGTTCTACCTCTGGCGTATATTGATTTGTGAGCCTGGGTAAGTCACTTAACATAACATCAAAGTACCCTAGGCAACTCAATGAGTCTCTTAGTTGCAGAGAAGGTTGATGACCTGAATTGGTAGAACCAATTTCCTCTATGTTGCCTATACCAATAAAATCACAGGTCTAGTCCCTATCCCTATTCTTCTTATGAAGTAATAATATCTGAAGTTACATGGTGCTTTAAAGTTTGAAACTATGTGTGTATGTATACACACACAGAGTCTCATTTGGTCCTCACACAACCCTGTGAGGCTAGTACATCTTTTCTTTTACAGCTAAAGAAACTGAGTCTGAGAAAGGTTGAGTGACATCATCAGATAGAAGTAACAACCTATGGGGAACTGTGTAGTGGTGCAAAACTGCATCAGAAAGAATGGACCCATGCCAACACACATGAAATGGAGAATCCCAAGTACTTAAATTTAGAAATTTTTCTTTGCTCTTCTACAATAACTAAAGACATTATGTGTATCCAGTGCTACTTTAATTCTAGGACAGGACAAGAAGAAATTGACATTTTTCCCTTTTATTCAAAAAAAGGAAAATTGTGAATGATGGTTCCTTTTGACTATTCTTGTAATGCTACTGGGAAGCTAAAAATGTTTGTAACTTAAAGTTTTATTATGAAAAGGTTTTTATAACCCTTTTTTGTTCCCAAATTTAGGGAGATGGGTTTACTACGTGAGCCAGAAAAAAATTTATCTGATAAAAGCTTATATAGTATAAAATTTCACAGGGTAATGACAATTTAAAATTTATTGTCATGTATTTTGCTGCCAAGTTATTTGAATCTTTTAAAAATAACAAATAATATAGGCAAGCTCAAATGAGTAAACTAGAGTGTTTCTCTTTCATTTAATTTTTTTCTATTTGAAAAACATTGATTTCTGGGATACATAAATATGACCTTTGCCTAAGATGACATTTTATTGTAGATCATAGGAAATTTGGTTATTATAAAAGTTAAACTTCACATTAAAATGAGGATACTAAACATCTCTAATCTTTTACGTTTTCTTTTATGTATTTTATTCTTGGAGTAATACTTACTTTCCAGCTTCCCCTGCTCCCCTATAATTGAGATGTTTTCTTAAAAGGAAAACCAGAGAGACTTTCCCTGTAAAACAATGTATGAAAAAGTAGAACAGGATTTTATATTGTCAGTACTATATTGCTGGTAGTTCAGGTCATTCTAGGTGAGAAAACTGCAGTTAAATCCTGCACCAGAATTTTGGCTCGTATCCATGTTTATGAGTACAATGCAGTACTAGGGAGCTGCTATACTTTTAGAAATATGGTAACAACTTTTGGCATGAAATGTAAACTAAAACTTTCTTCCTGGAATCTAGAAAGGAGAGCCACATAGTAAGTATTTATAATAAATATTTAGAGGGGCAATAAAGTATACTGGAAAGGTTTTAGGTTCAAGTCACTCACAGCTCTAATACTTACCAGCACTTTGACTATGGAAAAATCACTTTCCTTTTTGAGACTTAATTTATTATTTTGCAAAATGTATCACTTATCCCAAAAGGTTACTGTGAAGAAAGCACTTGGTCTATGTATAGCACTATAGAAAAGTAAGGTTATTCCAATCATCCAGATATCTCTGTGGGTAACACAGTTTCTCAAGGCATTTGTGTTTAAGAAACTGTCTGTTAACATCATTCAACAATTTTCTGTTATTTGGTTTTCCTAGTAGGCTTTCTACTGGGAAGAGTTTGCACTATTGTGGGCAGTTCTATCCACGGTTTCTTCCCTTTGGGGAAGAATGGGAAGGGTAATCTCTCTAAAATCCCTCCATACCTTAATAAACTTCCCAAGTTGCTGTGGCTACCTTCTGGAAATAAGTCTCTCTTAACTAGGTTGGCTGAAGATGCACTTCAGTAACTGGGTGCACACTTTAAGCCTTTCCTTTGGTACAATATCTTAGAAATTGTGCCCTCCTGGCACAATTTTTTTGAGAACACAGATTACCTCCATGCCATCATGAGGAATTAAAGGACTTGAATGAAGGTATTTATTGTAAATTAATAAATTGGCATTTTTGTTTTCGGTTGGTATGAATCAATTCCTGAGAATTAGTTGTCTCTAGGTGGACTGACATTTAGAGATCCTGACCCTACAAGTTTAAAGACTTGACACTGACACTTAAGGTGACTGCTGAAGTGCTGCCACTAGGAATGACTTAGCCTCTCCAGTAGCATTTTAACTGCCCCCAGCTAGTGTTAGATGCATCACACACAGCTACTGAAGAGTGAGAGGGGGAGAGAAATGTAGAACTAGCCCAAGAAACTTTTTCAGGCAGAGGATCTCAGGAACACAGATCCAGAGCTGAAATGGAGCCCAGAAGGTCATCTTGTTGTACATTCAGTACATAGTGTTTACTCTTAGAAATAAAACACCTTAATAGCTCCTTAAATTCATTTTGGAGTGAACTTCCTTTTAGTTTTTTCTCCAAATAATTTTTTTTCCTAATTAAGGCTGGAAGTGGAATGTCTGTCATTCAGCAAGTAGAGTGATAATAGCTCATGGATCTGTAAAATTATAAAGTTTGCAAAACATTTTGTTCACAATAGCCCAGTGTGTTAGTGCAAGTATTACTATCTAGGCTTTTAGGTAGAGTAAGTGAAGGTTAGAGGCAAGGTGATGTTAAAGAATTTGTCCACTTTGAGGTTGCCAAGCCAACTTCGGAGTATTTCTTGTTTACGTGGTTTTTATAGCTATTCATAGTTTATATAGGTGAATTGTGTCCATCCAGTTATGTTGGATATAGTTATTATTTATTGAACACTTGTTTCAAAATTGCATGTTCTGTGTATGGGAAAACAAGATATAAGAGTATTTATACCTGGAAAATTAAAAATAAATGGTCTAAAAGGCAATATATAAATCAGGGCATTATAATGCAACCTTGATGAATCAATAGATGATAAGAGAGTTGGAAGAGTGATCATCGAGCTTAGAGATTAGTTGAGTGGCTTTTCTAGTGGAGTTAATAAAAACATTCTATAAAGTGCTTAATAAAGAGGAGTAGGTGGAATATCTCAGGTAGAGGAAAACAATATACTCAATACAGTTGTTTTAAGCTTTCTTGGGTTGAGAATGTTCTTTTTTTTATTGAAATTATTAACTCTTTTGAGTTGGGACTCATTTTCTAAAACCTTTGTTTCTCTAGAAGTACCTAGTACAATGATCATAGTATTAAAAAAAAAGTTAGAGCCAGGTGGGACCTTGCTTAGATTTAGACCGTTTGGTACAGAGGTTCGTAACTTGGGGCCTTTGAAGTTTAAAAAAAAAATTGATAACTATTTCAATATATTTGATGTCCCTTATAATTCTCTTTATTTTATGCATTTAAAAACATTATTTTGAAAAAAGGCTCCAAAGGTTTCACCAGATAGTCAAAAGGAGTCCCATATCAGAAAAGGTTAGCCCCCAATCTAGTACAACTAAATACCTTAATTGTTTTAGTGTAGCTGACATAGAGTTTGCATCAACAAAAGTAAGTTAGAAAAATGCAGAGTAAATTAGTGAATGACCTGTAAAATTAGATTGATGATTTTAAAAAATTGGTAGATTACTCAGTGGGTTGCCAACTACATATCTCCTAGGTAAGATTGTTACTATAACTCATGGAAGTTGTAGTTGACCATTATATGTCCTGGCCTTAGTTTTCTTATAACCTCCCAGAAATTATATGCCAAAGTTCTGCAATTGAGGAGGGAGTGTCAGGGTATCAGTGGGGAAGTGTTAATTAGATTCTAGATTTCTAGGTGTTAGATAAACAGATAACGATATCCCTACGGAGATATGCATGATGCAGAGAGCCCTTTATATAGTGGCTAGAGGATAAGAGCAGTAAGCCAGTATGCTGAGAGTAGTTGAAGGCAGAGATAGGGGTTAATTCTGAGAATATCCCGTAATCACCTAGCGATACTACTGGGTTCAGTTTATCAAGAGAGGTTCTCAGAAGCAGACTGTTTGCATTCAGGCATTCATATGGCAATTATATGGTTTAGAGGGAGCGGGGTCACAGTAAAAGTGTGTGTGTGTCTGTGTTAAGACTTGCTAAGAAACTCAAGTGACCAGGATGTTTTACAAGGTTTGAACTGGTATTCACATTCCTAGTTGTGTAGTATAAAGATCTTCCCAGGATTTGGGGAGGGGGGTGTCTCAACAGTAAAGAGAAGAAAAAAACAAACTTCACTTCAGTGTATACTTGCCCTAGTGCAAAGGTTACATTAAAAACTGAGTTTTATTTATATTTTATAATAGTTGTGGATAGAATGGTAGAGAGGACATTGAGGGACAAAGAGGCTAGTGATCAAAGTTCTAAGAGATGGGTGTGGGAGTGGTAGCTGTAGAAATGGAAAGGAAGATGTGGATCGTAGAAAAACTGCATAAAAGTATCAGCAGGACTTAGTAATATATTAGATGTGGGTAGCAAGGAAAGAAAGAATAGAAAAAAATGATTCCCTCATTTGTAGCCCAAGGGGAATTGAATGACATTGGTACAGTTTGTAAAGAGGATATTGGAAAAGGTGACCTGTGATGGAGATGTTGAATGCTGACTAATTATATTATGTCTTAGAAATTGAATGCCATCATTGATGCCACGTACAATTGGTTAAACAATGAATATTATGTAAATTAATTTTATTTCAACTCTTGCCATTTTGTTAGATTAGAAACATCTTACTTTTTTGTTGCTTAATTCTTTATTTATAGTTAAATTGCTTCCCTTTACCATTCAGAGCTGTTTCAGAAAGATAGTAGTGGAGACTTCAGAACAGCTGCTTATCAAAAGAGGGCATATGTGACCAGAGAATCACCATACTTTCATCATTATTTATAAATATATCCATAAAGGAAAGTCAGGAATTTTAATAGTGTAAAACTTGGAGGTGTCTATTTAGTATATTTTTTGTAAATTTCCTCCCTCTGATTAATTCCAGGGCATCCCAAGTGCTGGGAGTGAGCAAGTGCTGTTATTAAGTTATACCTATTTTATACAATGGCTCTGAAATTAATCACTTGAGCAAAAGTTGGGGTTCAATAATTCATCTCTCTAATGAATTTTTAAAGTTGACTACAAATACTTATTGTATTTTAGATAAGACAATATCTATAGCTAACATTTTCCTGTATCGTGTATTTTTTTCTAGTTCAACATTCTAAATAAATCTGCTGAGATGACACCTTCTCAAGTTACCTTTGAATTAAGAGGAACTCTGTTACCAGGTATTGAGAAGTTTTATTTTTAAAATTTTTACATAGCATTAACATCTTCATTCTGAAATATTTTAAACTATAGAACTGCTAAGTAGAAGAAATAAATTGAGGGTGGTATATATTTTAAATGTTTTGCAAAATATTTGCACATGTTCTTTGAAAAGGTTTTTTTCTCACCAAAAGAGGAAAAGGAAGGGGAAGGGAAGATAAGTATTTATATAGAGCTTCTTATGTTTTAGGCACTGTGCTAAGCATGTTTTACAAAGTTATTAGTAATAATAATAATACCACCTAACATTTATATAGTGCTTACTATGTGTCAGGCACTGTGCTAAGTGCTTTGCAATTATTATCCCATTTGATCTTCACAATAACCCTATGAAGTAGGTGCTCCTATTATCCCCATTTTGCAGATGAGGAAACTGAGGCAAAAAGAGGTCAAGTGACTTGCCCAGGGTCACACAGCTAGTAAATGTCTGTGGGTAGATTTGAATTCTCAGATCTTACTGACTGACTTCAGGCCCAGTACTCCATCTACTGTGCTACTTAGCAACAACCTTGCAAGGTAGATGCTATTATTTTCCGCATTTTATAGGATATTGGAGATAATCAGCAGAGGGAAGGCACTAGCATTAATGAAGATCAGGAAGAGCTTGGAGCAGATGGAATTTAGCTTAGACTTGAAGGAAGCTAGGAGACAGAATATTCCAGGCAAGAGGAACAGCCAGTGAAAAAATGCCTAGAGTCTGGAGATAAAGTGTCTTTCTTGTGTGTGAACAACAGGAAGACCTATATCACTGGAATACAGATAGGAAGATGTAAGAAAATTGGAAAGGAAGGAGGGAATCATGTTGCGAAAGGCTTTGAATGCTGAACAGAAGATTTTATATTTGATCTTGGAGGTGAACTCTCATTGGAATTTATTTAATGTTGGGGGGGATGTTCATTGTCAGATCACTTTGGGAAGATTAATTTGACAGCTGAGTGGAGAATAGACAGGAGTAGGAAAAGACTTGAGATAGGAAGACCAACCAAAAGGTTGTTGCAGTACTCTGGAGGTAAGGAAATGAAGGCCTACCCTGAGGTGGTGGCAATGTCAGAGGACAGAAAGAAGCTGGGATGTTACAAAGGTAAAACTGATGGGCCTTGGCAATGATTGGATATATGGGAGGGTGGTGACAGAGACTGAAAAGTCAAGGGTAGCAGGTGCCTGGGAAGATGCTGGTGCCTTCCACAGTAATACCGAAGAGATAGTGAAAGAGGAAAAGATCTTATATGTTCAAAAATAAAGCAGCTCTTTTGACACTGGTAAATGAGAGACTAAAGGTGTACCTATCAATTGGCTGAGCAAATTGTGGCATATTTGTAAAACATTTAAGACAGTGCCTGGCACATAGTAGGCATTATAAATGCTAGCTATTATTATTTAATTCATTATTAACTAATTGTTATTTTTAATTAATAACTAGTTACCAAAAAACCCACCTTGAAAATAGTTGCTATTTATTTGCCAATGTTGGTAACTGAGTACAGAGGATAAGAAATTCTATTATTAACTTGATAAAACTCTTCAAATCAACATAGACTCTTGTACTTGGAGACTTTAATATAAGAGTGGTAAAGATGAGTATGGAGAGAAGTATATGTGAAATTATGACTTAGGAAGAAATGAGTGAGGGTCAGACATCATAGATTAAGTAGAAGCCTTATGCTGATTTATCATGAACACTTAAAAAAAAATTCTAGGCACTAGACATGGCAAGATCATAAGGACTGAAATTAGCAAATAGGAAAATAAACATCCCTGAGTTATCTGTGCACAGTTATATCATTAACTCATCAGAGTGAATATCTTTATTTATAATAAACAAGAAGAAAGAAGAGTTATGAGAAAAAGATGGTATAAAACTAAGATTTAATGCTGACTTATTTAAGAAAACTATTGAAAATAAAAAATGGGAAATGGACAACAGAGATATATTAATACCAGTTATTTCATTAAAAATTTATTTTTTTAAATTATTTTATTTTGATTTATCAACAATCACTTCCATAAATTTTTGAGTCTTGAGTTTTTCTCCCCCTTCCTCCCCAAGACGGTGCGCAATCTGATATAAGCTATACATATACATTTCTATTAAACATATTCATTAAAAATTTACACCAATGTACATTAATTACGGCAACCAGGGGACCAAAAGAGGCCAGAAAACACCTTAGTTAGCATACATTTGGCTTTCTTGCCAAAGAGAGATGGCTGTCAAAGGCAACAGCAAGTTAAAATGGGTAAACTCCTCTGTGCAGTCTTCTGAAGAAGGATCATAGATGATTATGAGCAGCATTATCCCAAAGCAGAAAGAAGCAGTGGGATATAAATCAGTCTAAAGAATGCTTGGCAAGATATCCAACCAAGCAGTCATTTTAACAAACTTTTTTCATCAAGGATAGTGGAAACATCACACAATCCTTGAGGTGATTATACAGGTAGTAATTTTTGCTAAAGAGAACAAAAATGGCAAAAGTAGGCAGATTGGATCAAATCTATCCAGAGGAGATTTATACCTTTATGATGGTACTGAGAGACCAGTATACAAGTCAGTCTCAAAAAGGGGAGATATTAGTCAAACAGCAAGCATTTAAGTGCTTACTATGTGCCAGGAGTGCCGGGGATGAAGAAAGAAAGAAAAAATACTTTTCAGAACAAAGAGAGGTAAACACTGTCAGAACAAAATGATAACTTACAGGCTCTTTTATAACAAAGTTACTCCCATCCATTGTGTCAAGATCATTCAGAATTCCTTGGAAAATAAAGCAACACCAATAATTGTGTTCAGAAATCTAATAAATAACATCAGGAAAGGTATAAAATAGGGAGATATATGCTTGCCACAAGTATTTGCTACTGTGACTGTAGGACATCCAGTGTAGAGTCAAAGTCAAGGAGAGGGATTCCCTTGGATGAAGAGGTCCTTCAGATTTCCATTTATGGATGACTTATGTTGATTGCATTAAGTCCCAGAATGGTTCAAGGCCTCGTGGAGGATAATTTGTAATTACTCAAAGGCGTTTGACCTGTCTCTCCGTACCAGAGACCAAATAGATGGATTATCTTTTGCCCAGATTTTAACATGTACCTGAATGGATGTCCATTACAGTTTATTCAATAATATGTGTGTCTGAATTGCTTTCAGCAAATTGCAGAACACTTTTTCTGACTCCACATTATCTAAAGCAAAGGACCATGTTTTCAATACAAATATTTCACCAGTATTACTGTATGGCAGCAAGACACAGAAAAATCATCTCAGAAGAGATGAGCATCACATAGATGGCAATGAAGACTCATACTGGCTGTGAGCAGGTGGCAATGTATAACTAATGAGGAACTCCAAAGGAGAATAGAAAAGGATATCATCAGGGAATTGTATGACAGAGAAGATGAACAGGTTAGGTAGCAAGGATCAAGGGATGATAGGTGGACAACTAGAGTTTTCCACTGCCACTCTCATTGTATTGAGAGAAAGTTAGGAAAGGCTTCAGCACTTTGGATTGAATCTCTTCCCTGACTTTTCAGGAGGAAAGGCATGTGGATTGATTATAGTCTGCATTGTTTGAGGAAACTCCCAAATTGATGTGATTACAGATTCATTTAGTACCTCCTGAACCCAGCACAGTGCCTGCCACATAATACATATGTGTTTGTTGATTGATCTCTTACAAGTCTGTTTCCTGTTCTGTAAAGTGAGAGAGTTGGACTAGGTGACCTCAAGGGTCTCTTTAACTCTAACCTTTCATCACTCCATAACTGTCTCCTCTCTTTCCTTCTATTATCTTGTTGAGCATTGTCAAGACACCTAAGATCATATGTGAGTGATAAGAGGCTCTTGTATAGCCTGGGGGAAAATGGCCACTTTCCCTGTTTTCTTTGTTTCCTGCTGACATTCTTTTAAAAAAAAAATTCTGTGACAGTAATGTTGGGGGAAAAAAACCCAGTTCTAATCATTGTAAGGAATAAGGCTTGCTTTCAAATTTGAGGACCTATGGTCATTTTATTTTGATAGAAATGATCACATGCACCTTATTGAAATTAATTTTGAAGTAGGAAATAGCTAATCAAACAGAATGCTGTAGGAATACTGTGTACCATTTAGTTTTTAAAGTACATTTAATCACTTAACCCCAATTGCCTAAGAAAAAAAAGTACGTTTAAGTCAAATGAGATACCACAATAACCAGTCACATAAAATGGCATCATATACATTATAATGTAAAATAATTCTATATTAGATTGAAGCTAAAGAAATATATTCAGGGTCCTAGATTTCAGAAGGGCATATTTGGGAATGCTTTGGACGGCTAGATTATTTTTTGAGAAACAATATTTATTGTGTTGCTTTTTTCTCATTAGATTTTATTATTAAATGTCCATTACTAATAATAATGGGTATTTAAGATCAGATTATTGATCATCTTGCTGATCTGGGCCTGTGAAGAGAGGATTATGTTGAACTAAGTGCAACTGATTAATCTTTTCTTCCTTTCATAAACTAAGAACTGAGATCACCCCTGTCATTTAAACTCACTGGTTATTTATGACACTCTTCAAGGAGAAATTTTTGCAATATGTGGAGATTGTGACACTTTGGGAAATTGGAATCCTCAATGTGGTGTGGTTCTTAAACCTGAAGAGAAGCCAAATGATGGGTAAGTATGAGAACATTTGATAATAATATAGTAACTTTTTATTCAGATTTTTAAACTGTTCAAACCTATGTAACATGTTACTTTTCTGAAAAATTACACAGGAAACCAACACAAATTTTTACAGCTTTTTTTCTTAGAGATTTCAAGGGCAGGTTCTATCAAGTTGTAAATGCTTCCAAGGATGGGCCTAGTTATTGGCTGTATGCCTATTATCAATAGATCAGTCTGGTTAGAAAAGGCTTATTCCTAGCTGCGGAGGGATGAATTTTTTTGGTCGTAGTAATTCTGTAAGTTTTTTTTTTTTTTTTAAACCAAGTCACAGAATAATTGACATCTATATCGGTGAAGCTAATGACCACACCAATGGCATGTCATTGAAATATGAAGTATTTCCTTTGGTACTAGAATACAGTTAACTAAAACAAACTCAGAGTTGGATGGTGAGAGATAAACTTAGGAATATAAGTATCATGTTGTGGTAGTTAACGTTTGCTTATCTTGCATAATAAATTGTGTGTTTCATTCTTTAAAATTTAAAGAAAACTTGACTTATTTGTAGCCTGATTTTTCAGTATTAGATAAAATGAATTTTTAGAATTAGATTAAATGAAGACCATGGTAAACTATTTTCTTCTTACAAATGCTCTAATTTCCATTTTGCACCTCTGTCTTCCATTCTTCACCTACATAATGTCATTAGTGACATTTAAGAGATATTACCATTGCTTTCCCAGTGTAGCTGGAGGACCATGATACTTTTCCATTTGACTTGCAGTTGAAACTTTCTTTATGTGTTGTCTCCCCTATTAGAAAGAGCTCTTTGAGAGCAGGAATTGCCTTTTTTATATTTGTATCCCCAGTGTTAAGAGCAGTGCTTTGCTCGTAGTACAGTAGTCATTTAAGAAATAATTTATGTGGGGCAGCTAGGTGGTACAGTGGATAGAACACCGGGCCTGGAGTCAGGAGGACCTGAGTTCAAATGTGACTTCAGACACTTGCTAGCTAGCTGTGTAACTCTGGGCAAGTCAGTTAGCCTCCGTTGCCTCCAAAATTTAAAAAAAAAACTTTATGCATTCATACAGGAGGTGCACATTGTGATTCATGCCTCATTATTTTGAAGAACTAGACTTAGGTGAAAGATACACACTGCAAAAAAGCATTTGTTCAGCAAGAAAGAACCTGTGATGTGCTGGGTATTGTGCTGGGCATTGTGCTAGGCCCTACAGATATAAAGACAAAAATAAAGCAATCCTTACACACAAGGAACTTACATTCTATTAGAGGAAAGCAGCATGTACACAGCTAAGTAAAGACAATACGTATACAAAGTAAATACAGGGTAAATTATGTAAAAGACTCAAGAACTAAGCATTTATAAAAGGCATTAAATGTGTAACATGAAATAGTGTGGTAGAAGAATAGTAATGCTTTATAGGGGTAAGGAAGATTAATGTTTCTATTGGTGTTTAAATGATTAGGGTACGTTCTTAAGGGGCTTGTTATTGCCTCCTCTGAACTATGTCTTCTAACCTATTTAACGCAGCCAGATGAATTGATATTGCTTATTATAAAAATATAACCAAGATGGTGTTTTTAGCTTGGTCTTTAGGCTGGAAAGCCAAGATTCCCCAGGAAAATACCATATTAGTGTTTTGTTTATGTGTGTACATATTTAAAATAAGACATAGGAAGTTAATTTCTTATCAAGTGTAAATTGATTTGGTTGATTGGTGGTTGGTTGTCCTTTCTTGAAGAGGACCAAAATGACCTCACTGTGTTGAAGTCAAGCTTGGTACAGTGTGTCCATCTGTTTCTGATCATACCAATATGAGCTCGGAAGGCCTTACCACAGGACAGGCACAAAGAATCTGCATAAACATTTGGAATGGAGATGTCTCTAAATTTGCACATCCCACTTTTCTTTTGAGCTACTGCAATTCTGCTTTGCCCATAGAGCACAGAGCCTTCTTTTTTGGGCATGCCATGCTATGGGTGGTCCTTTACCAGTGTCTTACGTCATGCATTTGATTCTAAAGTTCTTCAGAAAGACCTTGAGAGTGTCTTTGTATCGCTTCTTTTGGCCTCTCATGTGAGTTCACCATAAAACAGTCCTTTTGGCAAACATATGTTTAGCATTTGAACAACATGGGCAGCCCATCAGAGTTGTACTTTCTTCAGTAGAGTTTGAATGCTTGTCAGTCCACCTTGAGCAACGACCTCAGTGCCCAGTACCTTATCTTGCCAGGTGATCTACAGAATCTTCCTAAGACAATTCAAATGGAAGCAATTCAGTTTCCTTGCATGGTGCTGTCGACTTTCCAGGTTTCACAGGGATACAACAATGAGGTCAGCACAGTGGCTCTCTAGACCTTCAGTTTGGTAGTCAGTCTAATACCTCTTCTCTCACACACTTTCCTTTGGAGTCTCCCAAACACTGAGCTAGCTTTGGCAATGCCTGCATCAACCTCATCATCTATGTGTGTGTCCTTGGAGAGTATATTGCAAAGGTAAGGGAACTTATCCATGGCATTCAAAATTTCTCCATTTGCCGTAATCAGTGGTTCCTTGTATGGATGTTGTGGTCCTGGCTGGTGGAGAACTTGTGTTTTCTTGATGTTAATTGTTAGGCCAAAATTAGCACAAGCAGCAGAGAATTGACCCATACTTTCTTGCATCTTGGCCTCAGAAGCTGCATTGAGTGCACAGTCATCTGTGAACAAAAAAATCATGCACCAACTCTCCCTCCATTTAGTATTGGTTTGTAGACTTTTCAAGTTAAATAATTTATCGTCAGTGTGGTAGCTGACCTTGATATCATTTTAACATTGCGGAAAACATCATGCTAAAAAAGCATGGGAGCAAGTACACAGTCTTGCTTCACTCCTCTAGTGACTGCGAAAAATTGAGAGCATCATCTATTACCCGGAACCTGGGCAAGTGTGCCATCATGAAATTGATGTACATTGCTAATGAACTTCCCCAGGCAACCAAATTTTGCCATTATTTTCCACAAGCCCTCATAACTGACAGTGTCAAAGGCTTTGATCAGATCAGTGAATTTTTGTGTATAGACCTCTTTTGCTCCTGGCATTTCTTCTGGAGATGTTGAGCAACAAACACTGTATCAGCTGTTCCTTGACCCTTTTTGAAGCCACACTGCCTCTCAGGTAGATGACCATCTTCCAGGTGAAGGATCAGCCTATTAAGGAAGACTCTGGCAAGAACTTTGCCAGCAGTGACTAAGAGAGAAACCTCCCTGTGATTGTCACAGGACAATCTAAATTCCTTTACCTTTATAGAGATGTACAGTGAAGGCATCCTTGAACTCCTGGGGGATAACCTCCTCTTGCCATATAACCTGGAAAATTTCAGTTACCTTGTATATGAGCAGTGGACCCCCAGCCTTGTAAATCCATCAGCTGGAATAGAATCAGTACCAGGCACTTTGTCCCACAA
Source organism: Vombatus ursinus (assembly GCF_900497805.2). Classification (NCBI taxonomy): domain Eukaryota; kingdom Metazoa; phylum Chordata; class Mammalia; order Diprotodontia; family Vombatidae; genus Vombatus; species Vombatus ursinus. The sequence goes on from NW_020954619.1 coordinate 21,617,974, forward strand.
AAGGAGCCAAGTGGCATTCATAATCTCTTCATTTGGAAATTTGGCTAAAGAGAGATTGACTTCAACCTGAGGTATATAGTCATTGGCTTCAGCATTGATTGGTCTGTTGAAAACACTATGGAAGTGTTCAGGCTATCTCTTCAGGACCATGTCCTTGTCACTAATCAGTATGGCTCCATCAGCACTGAGTAGTTGAGATGCACCATAGGTCTTTGGCCCATAAATAGCCTTCAGGGCATCATAAAAGTTCTTTGGATTGTTACTATCATCATAAAACTGAATTTCATTTGTCTTCTTACTAAGCCAAGAATCCTACATCTCTCTAAGCTTTGCATGCACTTTACTTTTGATGGAGTTATGCTGCCTTCCTAGAGGTGGATGAACTATCTTGTTGGTAAACCCTATGAAATTCTTGTTTTTCATTTAGCAGCTTCTGAATTTTCCCATCACATTCATCAAACCAGTTTTGATATTTGCAAGTGTTCTGGCCCAGCTGAGTAAATGCATTGCTGTACACCAAATCTCTGAAAGCTGTCCACTCCTTTTCTGCTCCACTGTTGCCAATTGTGTTGGCTCAGGTTTCCCTCCAAGTTAACCAAAAAAACTTCCCACTAGGAGAAGCACTCTAAATCTGTTGGCATTAAGTCTTCTGGTAGATGTCTTGCCTTGAGGCCACCACTTTTGTTGAATGTGAATATTTAGCTTAGAGAGGATGTCTATGATCAGTCCAGTGCTCTGTGCCACACCCTCTTACATTCTGTCTGTCTCTTCTTCTTACAATGATGGAGTCTATTAAATGCCAATGTCTGCTGCGAGGGTGCATCCATGAATTTTTTTGCATTAAGGTAAATGGAAGACAGCGTTGGTGATGAGAATATCATGAGAGGCACAAGTTTTTGGGAGTAAGTGACTAATGCTGTTGCTGTTTCTGACTCTGTTCCTCTCAAGGACTTTCTGCCATATCTGGTAGTCTTATTCCTATTCTTGCATTAAAGTCACCCAGAATTATAAGCTTGTCTTCTTTTGGCACATTGATGATGAGAGTCTCAAGACCTTCATAAAATTTTTCTTTGATCTCATCAGGGTTCATCATGTTAGGGGCATATGCACTGATGATGGTACTGTGGTGCTTTTCTACAAGTGGCAATCACATTGTCATGAGCCTGTTCTTTGCTTCTTTTGGGAGGCACACAAGCTTGTTGACTACATTAGATTTGATTGCAAAATCTACACCAGCTTTATGGCTCTCCCCTTCACTTTGGCCACTCCAGAAAAAAACACGTATCTATTTCTAACTTCAGTAAGCTGACCTTCATTTGCCAGCCATATTTCACTCAGTGCTGCTATTTGGATGTGATTGAGTTCTCTTGCAACAAAAACTGTTCATCTTTCAGGTCTGCTGGATTTTGTATTCTCCATAAGCGTACACACATTCTATGTAGTAGAGATGGTGCATGGAATCATCTTTGTAAAAGTTTTTGTTCATTTTTTGTTTTTCGACTACAGGGTGGGATCCCTATCTACCATGGTAAGCAGGCAAGGGTTGGGTAAGCAGAAAAGTTTTAGGACACCTTTTCTAGTCCCTTGCTCATGTCTGGAGGTGAGCAGTGTGATCCTTCAAAAAGACTGCTCAGACACCCAGGGGCTGCTGAATGTCACTGCTGCTTCAATCCAATGAGAAGACAACCCTGTGACCTTGGCCACCTATGTGCAGGTTTATGACTACAGCTCCCAGTGTATCTGTACCTGCTGCTTTGTCACTTTCTTCTTGCCGTGGGACTTTGATGTAGGGGAAAAAAGGTAAAATGGTATGAATGAGGTCTTTTGATTAGAGCATAAATTGGATTTAAATGAGACAGAGTTGTGTCAAGTTGTTGACCTCACTCTCTCTTCCAGAGTCATTGGAATTCAATGGCAAGACAAAGCCAAGGTGACTGATGATGGCTCAGAATGCAGTGGGTGACTATGGCATCTTCTATGTCTAACCAAGCTCTAAGCACTCCATAGCACCTGCTTCGGCCACATTCGTGGCCATTGGAACAAATTGTTCTCATTTGCCCATTCTGCCAGGGGACGTCTTCACATGCTTTGGGTAGATACTCCCCTAAATCACTGAAGGGTTTGAGACCCCTCAGTTACTCTTAACCTGGTTTAGCCTGTCTTCTGAAACGATTTACCAGGGTGTGGCTGCTGTGCAAGGTACAGCTTTTTGTAGCCACAGGTGACAGTTGGGTAAATCAGGTGGATACCAGGGGTGGAAAGCAGCCCTGAAAAAGGCGTGGCCCTCATACCAGAGATACTTGTCTTACCTGAACAAACCCTACTCTCCATCAAATGTAAATAAAATCATACAGAATAATTATAAAATAAAGTCAAAAGTATGATGTCTTTTTCTTTGTATTTCATCTTGACATTCTTAGTCTTCTGTCTGCTGTTTTTATAAGCTGAGTTGTAGTGATAACTCCATGTTGATAATGTTTTATTTCTCATATTTTATTAAGAACAATAGTATTTTAAGTACATCTTGACAGCTACTACTTTTAATTTTCAGCAGCAAATATCATTAGTATCGTTATTTTTGTTAATTACTGATCTAATTTTCATCATTTTTATTATAATTATTTCTTACTACTACTACTAATAGCTGATCTTTTTTATATAGAACTTAAGGAGGATTGCACAATGTTTTGTATACCCTGTATCATACCATAAGACTTTAAATGCCCATAATATGTAGAGAATTATACTAGGTTCTGGGGAAGAATGCAAATTCCTTCTGGAACTCAGTCTATAGGAGTGTAGTATATACACAAAAGTCTAGTAAGAGGCTACAGTACATACACAAATAACCAATTTCTGGAATCATAAAAAATAAACTTATTCTGAAGTAAAACTTTCTGGATTAAAAGTTCCCCCTGTATTCTCTCCGAGCTTTTTATAACAGGTGTCTCTTCTTTGATCTTTCTCTAGCAACCTTTCCTTGGAGATCATAAAGCTACCTTTATAAATTGTAGAGGCTTGTGGGGTTGTCACTGCTTTAGATTTCAGTCAGTCTCTTCTGGCTTTTACTGGGTGAATAACTGACTTAATCCTTGGAGTTTTTAAATGACTTTGAATAATTGCTACATAGTACTAACACGTTAAGAAACTTTCCCCTCCGCATGCCCGAACCCTGGGAAACAACTCCTTTGAACTATATACTATTATGTGTTAGAGTATTTCCATGGAATGTTGAAACCACTCTATTTCTTCTGTTCTTGAGACATACTACTCAAGAATCTGGATGTAGTTGCACTTCTGAAGTCCTTCTCTTCACCTACCTCCTTCCTGGTTTTCTGTTGGTAAGCCATGGCTAGTTTTTCAAACTCATTTTGATTCATATTTCATGTAATAGCCATGACCACAAATCTAAATCCTTGTTTGAAGATCAGATATCCAAATTATAGTTTTGATAAAAGTAATCATACAGTGGAAATTATTGATATAGCTGTCCTTTGGTAGTAATGTTTTAGCCAGAATTTATTTTTCTATACTCTATTCTTCAGAAAGAAGCAGGTAGGCTAATATTAGCATTTTGTTCAAAAAAACAACTATCAGAGGATTTACCTGATGATCAGCATACATTCATCCTACTTTCCTATATCCTTTATTTGAGAATTAATAATCTTGAGAAACACTGTTAACATCTTAATATTCAAAGAAAGTTATCTTCACTGTATTATTATATTTAAGCAGGAATGTACACTGATGTATTTCAGTAAGATTTCAAAGAGTTCAGTGCCTCGTAAAGCTTACTGTAAGTTCTAATAAAAATGGACGTGAAATATGAGTACAGATCTCCTGTCTCCAAGTACAGTGACTAAAACCCTTGTTGTCCCCCTTCCACACACCAGAGTTGAAAGAAATGCTTTCTGCTTATCTTCAGTTTATTCCAAAATTAAATCCTCCAATATTCTTTGAGCATTCTGTATAACAAATGTTGTAAGAGCTTGTGAAGAAAATAATTAAGTCTGACTTTGGCAGAGCAGCTGAAATAAATAGGAAAAATGGGAAGTATTAGAGTATAAGGCCATTGTTACCACCTTTATACAGGTCCTTTACACAGGGTTAGTGAATATGATGAATGTATCCAAGTTTCTTTCATGTTTGATATCAGTTCAGAAAATGAGTCTTCCAAATAACTGGAGACTTTAAATTATTATGCAAAAATCCTTTTTTTATGAGTAAGCTCTATTTGGAATTTAAATACCTAGCGCCTCATTAATATCAAAAAGTAATTAGGTGCCTTCTCTGTCTCGGACATCATTACTATGGTAGGCAAAAGAAGTCCCTCCAGTTATGAATATAGAGTTAACATGCAGGTTAAATTTCTGTGACCCGAGGGAGGAGTCCTGCTGGTAAAAAAAGGCAAATTTTAAAGGTGGGTAAGTTCTGTAGAAGGAATGTAGGTAAGTAGGTAATTAATTAGGAAGCAGAGTATTTTGCGTCAAATTCTAATGCCTAATGTGGCATCTTAAATCTTTACCTTTTTCTGTTGGAGATTTTATTTGGGAAACCATCTCAAATACTAGGAAAACATTGCTTAAATATGTATTTCATAAAATATGGTATTGCTACCGTACTTGGCTAATAATAGAGTCATTATTCTTATGAATAACAAATGAGTAAGGTCAGTGCTAGGACCATTCAGTTCAACAAATTACATTGTGTTAAGTTCCTAACATAAGTAAGGTACCGAGAATTTAAAGGTGTAGGTATCACATAGACCCTCCTCTCAAGGAACTTAAATTTACATAAGGATAATAGCGACTCATAGATGAATAATGCAGAACCAGGACTGGGAATATAAAAAATTGTTACTAAAAATTAGAATTGGACTAGGGATGAGCTAGACTTCAAGAAATACCCCTAGAACCTCTGGTAAAAATCAGAACTGGGAGTCTGAGTTATCTATTGTCTATCGTTTGGAAATATATAAATGTCATAGGTCAGAGCAAGTATTGGATTGACACAAAGTACACAGGAATCAGGAAGACAAATATATTGAGTGGCAAGGGAAAGTAGGGGAAGGGAAAAAGGAATAAACGTGTATCTTCCACTATGTGCCAGGTACTGTGTACTTTTTTTTTTTTAATATTTCGTTTGATCCTCACAGCAATCCTGGAAGGTAGGTGCTGTTATTACCCCCATTTTACAGTTGAAGTAACTGAGGCAAAGAGGTAAAGTGATTTGCCTTAGGATCATATAAGCTAGTAAGTGTCTGAGGCTGGATTTGAATTCAGGTCTTCCTGACTCCAAGGCCCAGTGCTCTGTCTAGCCACTACATCACCAACTGTCATTGTGGAAGTAGAAGTAGATGATAAGGTAGGTGAACTACATAGTTGAGAATTAAGATAACAGGAACTGGTTTAGGGTAACCAAATAAAGCAGCTCCCACCTACCCTCAGAATAACCCCAAACAAAAAAACCCTTATGTGAGATACTTGCTGGAGGAGAACTTAACTTCTCAGGAATGATCATAAACGAGTTAGATGCTTCTTGACTGGACACAGAGCAAATTCAAGACTTAATTTTTCTAAGACCTGCAAGTAGAACAGGGGAAGTGATCATAGTTGACTAAGTTTGTAGGTATTTGTAAGGAAATGTCCTGACTTGGAACTATAAAAATACAGAAGTAATAGTAAAATTACAGAACAACTTACATGATGTGGTCTGTCCATTTTTATATTTGAAACATTTTTGACTAAAACTTAAAAGCTTTTTAACCAACTCCAGTTTTCAAAGAAAGTTTATTAAATGTTGAAACTTGACAAGAATCTTATGAATATTTTTCTTTTACATTTTTTCCCCAAACTTTCTCCACAGTATTCTATGGAAAACAACCATTTCACTCAGTAGAGGAATACCAGTTCAGTATCGATACTTTAAAGGATACTTTCTCGATCCAAAGGTATGTACTTTTTAATCTAATTTCCAGTTCTATAACAATTTTCTTAATTTTTTCCCAAAATTAATAATATAATTTATGAAAAAATGCTTTTAAATTGAACCAGGAACCATTTGAGAAATGTTTTTATTATGACTGAAAGTAATTTTCTTAGTGGTGCTAAAATGTTAAAGCAAATGGCCTTTGGCGCTTGGACAATTTGTCTGCAGTGAAATTGAGGTTAATTGTAAGTATGTAATAGCCATGAGTCTCAAAGAGTATGCTTTTCCTCCTAGTTGCAATAATATTATGGGAGTATCTAGCTAGTTTTAGATAGTTTTTTTTTTTCATAGCAACTATCATGTGCTGGCTGCACGTGGATTGCATTTCAAATACTCGAGAAGGTAGTATTTAGCAGTTAATTAAATTAGATTGATTTCTCTAAAATTCTCAAAACACTGGTAGCACTGATAATTAAGGCCACAGGCCACAAAAAGATGTTAAAGCTTCCTGAACACAGTGATTTGTAATGAGATGAGATTTTAGTAATTTTCTCTTATTTGTAGTAAAAGAATTGGAGAGTTTAGCTGTTTTCTTCAAAAAAGAGTTTCATTCAGTTCATTGAATTGAAAAGATTTTCTTAAAAATAATGGGGCTGCATGTGATTAGCCTAGTGTTTAGGCAAGAGAAGTGCTACATGGAAGTAAATTAAGCACAAACAAGAGAGACTGACATTTAAAAAAATACATTTTCTTCCTTTCAGAAAGTTTTTTTAAATTACTTATGAAGTAAATCAAGTAGTCACTCTTGCTTCATTCTTTTAGCCACCAGTATAAGAAAATTGGCAAACCTATCCCAGCTGTCTTTTGCACCTATTACGTTCATTATTCTAAGAATATATTGTAAATAATCAGTATTTGAATTTGGATAATATTGGTTGGTAGAACTGAATATTGGCTTACCTTGACAGTAGTATTATTTTTATTTTGCTTTAGAATGGCATCTAAGTCTTCCTTTTATTATGGGGGTAATGCCAGGAAAGTCATTTAGTTTGAAGTAAATATTAAATGTGTATGTCATATCTTCATTACTATTGTGAGTTCACATTAGTGACAGCCATTGTGCTGTTTTAAATTCACAATAATGTAAGACCAACTAAATTTGTACTCAAAAAATCAAAATTTTTTTTAAGAAGAAAAAATCAATAGGCTTTTTTTGGCTAAGAGCTTTCTAAACTGGGACTATTGTCAACACAGTTCAAATTAAGCCAATATATAGTCTTTTCTTTTAAAATAAAAAGAATAGTTCAAAATGCCTTTTCAGAAGAATTGGCAATAAATTTGCCTGTAGTAAAAAAAAAAACAACAACAAAAGCTTTTTTCCCTCTTGTAATACTTGCAAAAGTTTACAGTATATGTTGGTGAGTGTGTTTCTTTAAGTAGGTACTCTGTATCGTGTTATACATGTACCGTGTGATGCAGGGGCTGCCACGGTAAGTATGTTTTTCATGGAATAGAGTAAATAGCTACATAATCTCCCATACGTGTGGATAAAGTGTTTTTTCCCCACATACCAGCTTAAATGACACCCTTTTTTCCTCTGTACTTGGTGGCACTTTTTAATGAGATAGATTTTTAATTAGAAACATTCTGAAATTTGTTTCAATTTTGCATTGTCTGTGGATGTGGTATATGAGGATTTTTTTTTTCTTGAAAAAAATAAAATGAAGGGAAGCTTAAAAGGGCATCAGAAGCAATTTTCTTTTTCAGGGTGGTCTCCCAAGAAATAAATGCATAGAGGTTTAAATCACATTTCACACTTCATATTTAGTCTGCCATATTTGGCTTTTTAGTATGGATGTTTTATGTTTTAGAAGTTGAAGGGCATGGAATGTGATTTCTCCTTTCATTTTTCACATATTTCCTTATACTTTGAGTGATTTTGAAAAGCTGCTGGAAATGATTATGAGCCATAGTTTATAGTAATTATAAAGCTGACAGGTAGGTGATCTCCAATATGCAAGGAGTAGAGTTTATATCTTAAAAACAAAAACAACCCAAAAAACCTCTGACCAGCAGTAACTATTAATTTGAAATGTGTACTTCATTGTTTGACAGTATGTCATGTCCTTTCAGATTGTTTTTATTTGAGGACATGTATTCTTAATCCATTTCATACAGGTGTTCTTAATAACTTTTATTTAGAAACCATATGTTCTCAAAATTAAGCTGCTTTTTTATGAGTTCTGTGTTCACTATTTTAGGTGATCTTTTCATCACCTGTTAAAAAAGTAGTTTTTCTAATAGCTAATTAATGTGTATTTGATTTGGCCCATCATAAAATTCCCCAAATTAGTTTGCAAGTGTTCCTCAGAATAATTGTGAAAGAGGAAGATTTGAGAAGAAATTATCCAAATGTCATGATGTATGTGTTTCTGTTTATATCAAATGAAGATAGTAAAAGGCTCCAAAGAATAGCTCATCATTCAGTTTGCTAGCTTAAAAAATTATAAAGTCTCAATATTACATGTTGGAGAAATTTATTTTCTATTCTTGAAAAACTGCAGTTCAGAAATTAAACATCATAGTCCTATCTCTGACTTAAATCAACTGATGTTTTTTTCATCTCGAAGTTAATTTGCATGATTATTTAAGAACAAATTCAGTAATTCTACTTCTGGTAGATTAAAAAATCACTCTTCAGATACAATTTGTATTGTTTCAGACTGGTAATAGTGCTGCTTTTTTTTTTTTAAACTCTCAATTTCTCTTAGGTAACATTTCTCAATTCCTCTTAGGTAACATTATACTTAGCATATTGCAGGCTATCTCAAAGTTCAGTGCATTACTGTCACATTGACATTTCCAAGGTTTATTTTTGTTGCTTTTTTGAAATATGGGTTATACACTCATTGTTTATAGCAAGAGCTTGTACAAATGTCATATAGGACTGCCAAATACAGCATGTTTCGAACTTGGCCCATGTTCTAATATTAGACTTTGATAGCATATCTTTTTGTAGATGATACAAAATAGATTTGGAGATGGAAAAGATTGTAAGGGATTTTCTCCACCTAACACTGGATTCACGTGTAAATGGGCTGTTGTCTAATGTCTCATTTTATGTAGTAAAACTTCATTACAACATAACGTAAGTTTGAAGTTTAAGTATTTATGTCCCATGGGAAATGTTTATTCTTTATAACTATTTCTTTCACTAATAAGCATTTACCTTTATGTTTTATAAATGTTTGAATTTTTACTGTATAAATTTGAGAATACCTAGATTTTTTCAAAATGGATTTCATTGCAAGATTTTAGCAACTTCATTAAATTTTGAAAAATGTAGGCCCACCCAATATTTGAAGAGTAAAAGGATCAAATTGCTTTTTGTTTTTGGAGTTATTAATTCTTTTTGGACTCTTAATTACTACAATTTTGCTTTGGCAAAGTGTTGTATTTCACTAGCCAAAGTATTGTATTTCACTAGCCAAAGTGTCGTATTTCATTAGCCAACTTTGGCTAAGTTTGGCTAAGTTTACTTTAGCAATAATGACTGTTATTCCAAAAATTTAGGCCTAAACTCTTGATAGTGATTATATTTATTTTTGTGTAATTTTATACCAGTGAGGTTCATTCTGACTTTTTAAAAGTTATTTTTAAAGTGGAAAAGTTGTAGCAAAAGAGGATAACACTAGCAAAATTGAGACTCTATGAAGTTATAAAAATATTTTTATATGGTTATAAAATTAAATAAAGTTTTCCTTATTTTGGTAAAGATAGTTTTTTCTTTGATGTCTTCAAATTTTGATTATCATTTTGCTCTTTTTGTAACCAGTTAAATAGACAGACAACATAAACATTCCTTTCAGTCTTCCAGCTCAATTTACTTCAAGTTGCAAGGCTGATTTGAATGTTGTCCTTTCAAAACCATTGACAGTGTTTTGGATGAAAAAAAAAAAAACAACAGCCCCTCATATTTAAATCTTTATCTTCAGAATTTGGGCATTTCTTGGTCAGCTTGTCAATTTAAGTGATAGTGTAATCAGAAATGCACATAATTGATTCATTATGTATTTCCTCATCACTGCCGTTTTGACATTTTGTTGGTAATTTTAATTAATATTAAAATATTGTAAGAGAGCACTTGAAAATTTAGAGATTTATTGTTTTATTTAGACATATTTTATATTGTTAAACTCACAGGAGTTTTGAAGTGATATTTAGCAACAAATATTAAGTCCCTGCTATGATGATGGCATTGTGTTAGGGGCTAAGATACATATACAAAGATAATAAAACAAGATTCCTGCTCTAAATGAACTTAGCATATTGGCAATAATATTAAAATCTAGCTTTCATGGAATCAGAACCTGAAGGGACCATGTAAGTTAGCAAGTCCAATTTCCTTATTTTACAAATGAAGAAACTGAGGTCTAGAGAGAATAAATATGATAGATAACCAGTAGTACCATCAATAGCAAGTATTTGAATTCAAATCCTCTAACTGTCCAAAGTAATACTCTTTCTATTGTAACCGTACTACCTCACCTTAATTAGATTTTGTATCACTTGGCTGGGCATTTTAAAATTTGATGTTATATTCTTCCTCATTTGTGTTAGAAAATTCAGGTATTTGAGTAGTTTTGATTTTAAAAATAGCACAACTGTTAAGGAACAGGTATTTTTAAAGACATACTTTGTGCCTGGCATGGTGCCAAGCATTGGTGATAAAAAGGCGAAAAAATAACGGACCTTGCTCTCAAGGAGATATTGTTCTGTTGAGAAAGAAAATATATACACCAAATAGTATGTACAAAAGTTATACAAATTATCTGTGTAACAATTGCAAGTAAGTATATAGTTATTTAATTCTTTAATCAACATTTGTTTATCTGTATGCAATTGACAACATCTGTGATGCAGATTGAGGGATAGGTCTTTTTGGAAAAGAATCGTTCATTCTGTTTTCTAAGAGCCTTTTTAAATGTATAAATTGCTGGAAAAATTATGAAGAACCTATAAAGTACATATATTTTAGTAAGAGGACAACTCATTTTTGTTAGACTATATTTTTCATAGATTTTTTTTTTGTTACTGAAAATCTTCATACCCAATAACCTTTTATATAGCAACAAAGTTTGTGTGTGTGTTTTACTAGTTTAACTTATAACAGATTTATTAAATAAATTACTAAAATTCACCAATTTGAATCTTTACTTTTAACCAAACTTAGCCTATGCATTAAAGAATATTCATAGTAAGACTAAAGAAATCCTAATTCATTCCTGTTTGTCCATCTTTTGTCCTGCTTTTCATTACCGAATAATGGGGGACTTATTCCTTAACATTCAGATTTGGTGTGTCCTCTTGTTTCTTTTTAATATGTGTAAACTATTTCTGTAGATGAAGTAAATATGGTGATTTTTTTCCCTCCAAAAATGCTTTTACAGTTAATGGAATAGAGTAGAAAATAAAGACGTTATAGAAAGTAGCTGTCCAAAGTCTGTAGCTGGAATGCAAACTGTATGTAATGTTCATTTAACAAATTCATAGCATGTATTTTTAATCGACATGAGTTTTCTGGGGAAAACATTCATGTTTACTATGTTTAATGTAGTGTAAGTCCCATATTTAAGATTCAGAGGTTGAAAGACAATTTAATGTGTCACTTAGTTAATTTCTCTCCTTTTACTGCTTCTACCTTCACTTCTTTTAGCAGCCAACTTACTCTGTTACCTGGTGAATTTCTGTTTGTTAGCTTACAGCATTGTGAGAATAAGAAAGATGAACCTCTTGGTTTCATATTTAGTTTAAAACTTTTCCCCACAAACATCTAGTGGAGTCATGGGTAGAAAACAAGATATGAGAAATTATTGCAGACATTTAACTTTTAAATTGCAGACTATCGGTGGTCCATGTCAAGTCATAGTTCACAAGTGGGAGACTCATCTACAACCACGATCAATAACCCCTTTAGGTATGGGCATTAACTGCATCTGTTTGAGGCATATGCATAAAGTTACTAATATGCTGCACAATGGCTTAGTGAAATTTGACAAATTTTATTAGCAAGATGAGAACTTAATTACCAGTTCCACAAATTTCACTTAGCACATCATGGAGCTTACTCTCAAAAATAAACAATTCTTAATTTGCCTCAACATTTTAGTTGACACTGTGGAAAAATGTTTTCTTAGTTATGTTCTCATATTTTTGGTGTATTTCATTTAATCATAAAATATGTATTGAATATTCTCAATTGGAGCCATAAAAGTTTTTTTTTCTCTGAACTAATTTCCTTGTTTTTGAGATTGAGCATCCATGGCTTTATTATGTTACTTTAATTAGTTCAGGCTTAAAAAAAATGAAATTTAAAGAAGAAAACGTGATCTAAGCCATAAGATTTACCTTGGTAACTTTATTTTAGTTATATATTCCAAAGGATAATAAAAATTTAACTAGTGGTGATTATTTTTTGACTGATAAATATTAAAATTCAGCTTGTTTGAATAAATTGAAGCCACACTTCTTGGATACATATTTCCCCTATTTAAAATACTTAAAAGAAGCACGCTTGCTGAATGTGTTAGACTTTGAGTTAGTTATCTTTTAGTGTCATTAAGTTCTCTTGAAACTTAAGACATTTATTCTTAAATAAACATTTGCACTTTTGAAAATTTATACTGACTTACTGTATATGACACATTGAAGTTCATTTCACGTATTTTAAATTACTACCTCTCTTTACTTGTAGTTGCCTGATTTCTAGGAAAGTTACATCATTTTAGTTTGTGGACAGTAGAATTTATAGGTAATAAATGGCTTACTACTTTAGTTTTCGAAGCAGTGAATATTTCTGTTTGGCAGTAGAGATGACATTTCTATTATTTTTGGTCTGTCACCTTCCATCCTCTTTATTGGAATTTCTTATTTTCGAAGTGTTAATATGTTGGGAAGTACTTTGAAGAAGATATATAGATATATCTATATCTCTACGTATATCTATATAACTATAGTAATCCTATATTGAGGCTGGAAAACATTTAACATTACATGTTAAATAAACGTGTAAGTAAGAGTTCAAGTATTGACATATTATGTATTTCAGAACAGTCATATTGTAAATAGAAATTCATTTTAGTCATATTTAAAGAGATTTAACTTTTAAATTCTGGTAAACTGTAGAGTTAAATTTGAGAGCCATGTGAAATATTCTAGAGAATCTTTCTGGAGAAAGCATAACATTTAATTTTTAATTCTATATTTTCCAAACATAGCATACATATTTTTACAGAGGGAGAAAAAATCTGCATTTGGGGGTAGAGAGTAAGCACTAAAAAGAGCTAGTTGTTGGTATCATCACAGTATAAAAGGAAATTACTCTTTTTACTTGGAAGTTGGAAGTTTGCAGTCTTTCTTACCTAATCACTATTTCTGGCAGGAAAAAAGTTATTTCTAGGACAAATTTTGGGTTTCTTATTAAATGCAATTTTTCTCACAGTTCTATTATGTGTATAGGTAAGTTTATTATTTCTAAGGTTTTTTTTTTAAACTATGGTTGGATATAGAGGTTAGTTTCAGTGGAAAAATGGAATTTTAGATAGGATTGATATCACAGATTAAGAATAAGCATTTTAATTGTGCCAAATCTTTCATCTAGAAAAATCTATATATTTTATTTCCTCCTTTACAAAAATAAAATCAAGAAATGCTTTGATTGGATACATTGGTGTTTAAAGTCCAAACAAAGAGAGGCAGTGTAGTACAAAGAGCACTCTTTCCATTCAGCATACTTTTCAGTATCTCTAAAAGGAGGAGGTGTTGGATTCAATGACCTAGGTTCCTTTTAGCTTTAAATCTCTGATCCTCTAATATGAGGGCAGAACTCTGTTTATTATTGAAGGAAACACTGCCATGCTTCTTTTTTCTGTTTTGGTAATTTCTTACGCCACCATGGAAATTTGGGATAGCTAATAATTTCAAGAGGAAAAGAATCTTTTACCCAAGGCATCAATAAATATGCTTATTCATTAGATAAGGTCTTTAGAAATAAGATAGACATTTATCATAGTTGTTCATTCTGTATAAATTGTGACTTTTAATTATATTTCTCTACTTATTTTCCCTTTACTTTTAGAAAATGAAAGCACTGTTGATGATGGACAGTTTGGAATCCACAGTAAGTGAGACTTACTTAGATTTAGTATATTCTTAAGTATTATGAAAAAGCTCAAGTTTCATTATAAATAAATGGTTTAAATGATATATTTGCTAAAAAAAATTACTATTTTTGGAAATATTGAATACATCTAAGCAAAAAAATGATTCCACTGTAGCATAGGAATGTCCATTTTGCATTACTAATTTTGCTTTTTGAAAAAGTTAACCTAATCTTGGTATTTGTATAACTTGTTGGTTTCAAGAAGTTAACCAGTAGGTAATTTATAAATTACTGTGTTTTGCTCTGAGCACATAGTATTTCATAATAACTCTATGATAACATTTATTACTAATGTTTGGACATTTAAATGATCATATTTTGCAAATATTAAGGTGAATTTTTATGTGCATGTATGTGTACATACTCAACATACTTGTGGTAAAAGCTATGGTAATGGGGAATAATGAGTAATTCAATTTTCCCCTTAAATTGGCAGATAAGCAAAAGATGCTTTTTATTTTAGATACTGTTGCATATTTTGCTAATATGTCTTATTCTGTTTTCTATCTTAGTTGCTTCATACTGAAATACTTGACTTTTTTTAAATTAAAAGATTTTATAATGCCTTAAGTTTATTATGCTGAGTATCAGTTACGATATCATATTGTTAATGTAGATGCTGTAGGACGTTGCATTGAATGAATACAGACTTTAAGCCATCACCTGAAAGTATTATTTTTTTTTAATTCTCATTTTAGCATGATTTTGTTTTTATCATTCAGGACAACATCTGCTAGAAGATTTAAGTTAATTGAGGTTTTGCTTTATATACGTGTGTGTATGCATGTATGTGTGTATGTTTATATGCATACACATGAAGACTATATAGTATTTGATTCGTGAACAATTCAAAGAAATAAAAATTGAATTTCCCCCATGTTGAAAAGAAATTGTTTTACATCAGAATTTTGGTCTGAAATATTTGAATCATTTAAACTTTTTGTGTTATATCTTAGCCTTCTTTGACTTCTATGTATCAAAGTAACTATTACACATAAAATATAATTTGGAAGATTTTTTGGTGGAGAGATTTAATTGATTACATGATTTTTCTAATTTCTCCAAATTAATACATATGGCATCACATTTTTATTGTAATATCATATTCTAGTTTGAAATGGATAACTTCCAAATTGTTTTCTAGAGTCAAATAAAACTTTGAATTACCTCTTTTGAGAAATTGGTGTATCTTCTTTGGGCCTACTTCTGAAACAAAGTTAAAAAGAATTAATTTTAATTTTAAATTAACAGATGACATCTCATTGCTTTTATTTTAAATTTTAGTTTGAGAATGGCTTAAGCATTCTCTTAAGAATCTTTGAAAAGAATTTTCTTGAACTTCAGACATTGGTGAAAAATCTTAGTTCTAAAGTACATGACATTTTTTCAAAAGAACTTGCTGAGGGGCATCTAGGTGCAGTGGATAGATCACCAGCCCTGAAGTCAGGAGGACCTGAGTTCACATCCGGCCTCAGACCAAACACTTGATACTTGCTAGCTGTGTGACCCTGGGCAAGTCACTTAACCCCAGTTGCTTTACAAAAAAAAAAGTAGTCAAAGAACTTGCTGAATTTATTAAGTCTTTTTTTTACTCTTCCTGTTAGAGATTAAATTTATATGGGGGTAAATAAGTCTGAAACAATGCTTTCTTATTGTAGTCCTGCCATATGATCATGTTAAGTGTGTGAAACAATGTGAAATTATGCAATTCAATAATTTATATTTTATTATTTGTAATACCTTATATTTGAAATGAATGGTCTGAAAAGTGTGAGAGGAGGTATTTTGTGGAAAAATTGACAGACCTACCACCATCTTGGAACATGGTCTTTCTCAAGTCTGCCAAGTTTTAATCTATTTAAGTTGTTAGATAACATATGATACAGAACACTGAGTTGGAAGTCAGGATATCTGGGTAGTTTTGAATGCCATTAAATAATCATGTGATATTCCTTGTAGAAGTCATTTTCACTTGTCAGAGTTTTAGTCAGTTCACCTGTAACTGATTGGATTGTATTAGAAAATCTTTGGTTAAAAAGATCTAGGGATTTAGTTAAATGAATATATTACTGCAGCTATACCATTTCTTCCCTTTTGCTGAATACAATGTTAAAGTTGAATTAGTGAAAAGTTCTAGATTACTCTTTCAAAAACAGATGACATTCAATTGCTTTTGTTTTAAATTTAAATTTTTTACTCATTTAAAATGGCTAAAATCATTCAGTTACAAATGAGACAAATTAGTCCCCCCTTTTGCGTCTTATACTTTATGATAGCACCCCTAATATAAAAGTTATAAGCTATAAATATGTGATTATTCTTGCTTTTTATTGGATGAATCCATCGCGTACATGTATTATGCCTACCTAATCTCAGTTATTTTCAGTTTGCAGTGTGTAGTAATTAACTACCAGGTTTACATGTTTACTGATGTCCTTCTTTTTTGGTGTGATGTGCCATTCTTAAAGCACCATCCTATATTTTAAATTGATCCATTATTACACCTTTGAGAGCTTCTTGCATATCTCAGGTTGTTGTTGTTTTAATGTAACAATTACTACTCTCCATCATATTTACTTTGCTAGATGGTGTTGAAAATCTGGATACTGGATGGCTGACATGTCAGACTGAAATAAGATTACGTCTACATTATTCTACAGGACCACCTGTCTTGATATCCAAGAAAAAATTTAAAAAATCTAGGTTTAGGTATGACCATATGTTTGTCATAAGATACAAAAATTTGTGGTTACTTTACAGTGTGTTAACGTTTTATCCCTCATTTTTTAGTGTTCAGACCAGAATGGTTTTTGTTGTTTGTAGTTGGTAAATCAAAAGAGTAACATTTACTTGTAGATAATATCATGTGTTTATTTCTATTATCACATAACTTCTAATCCCTTTAATATCAAAGAAGATACTTGTTTGAGCTTCCTTTTACTCACACATTGTTGCCATCATGTCATACTTAAATGCTCTGAACTAGAAATTGTGGGAACTCTAAATACTGTGTGTGTTTGTATGTGCACATACATGTTGAGTCTCTAATAGAGATCAGCTTAAATTATGTGTGTTATTATAATTTATATAATAATAAAATCAGTAGGAAAAATTAGTATTAGGATAATCCTTCATCTTCTGAATTCTTTTGTAGGACGGTTTCTCTCGTAATAGAATAGAATAGATTAATAAAATTAATATAATTAGAATTAATAGAGTAGATAGATTAATAGAATTAGAATAGAAACTTGCTATTAATATCAATATTAAGGTATTTGTTAGCATTTTGTAATCCTGATTAATAACTTTAAGAAATAGAACTAAACTGTGCATATGTAACCAAGTAAGAAGTGAATTTGTGCTTTTTTAAAAAAAAACTCTTAAGAAAGGTATTCTTTCTTGAGAAATAATGACCCTAATACATTTTAAATTCTGTTCAATTTAGAGTTGTACTGAAGATCATTTGACAATAGAGTGCTGAAATAAATAACTTTAAGGAACCTTGATTATTATAATGCTACTCTTTCTTGACTATCAACAACTTTCAAAAGAGTGAGCTACATTGACATAAATTTTGGATGGCTGATGTGTCAGACTGAAATAAGATTATATCTACATTATTCTGCAGTATTGATAATCCTTTACCTAATAAATTTTTAAAAATAAAATTTAGAGAGAGGCATTACTATTTACTTCTTTATTATTCAGTTATTCTACTGCTCTACAAAACTCTACTGCTGAGTGGATTAGGAAAAGAGAGTAAAAGGAAACATCAGTTTCTTTTACTCACTAAAGTGTATAAAGATCAAAATTAGTGTGATTGCTTTAAAAACAGATTATTATATCTACTTAGTTATCTTACCCGTTTGTTGGGATACAAAATGATGTTGGTTTATGATAAAGACTATGAGGACTATACTTGTCAGAGTTCTATCACAAAAATTTACTCATAATGTTTTAGTTGTGGTGAATCTAAATAGTTTGCATATTATATTTCTCTTTCTAAATCTTGGTAGACTTTTAAAAATATTGTAATAAAGTGGTTAAAAAGTTGCCCCAAAGGGAAGTAGCACTTTATTATGAAAAGACAACTGGAATGAAGTCAAGAGACTTAGGTTCTAGAATTATTCATGGCACTAACTGTTAAGGTAAGTTTCTTGACTTCTATAAGCCTCATTTTCTTCATCTGTAAAATGAGCTTTTGGCCAGATAATCTCAGAAACCCTTTTCAGCTATAAAATGCTTAATGAGGTAATTATATGAATAAATTTCGTAAGATCAGTTCTATCTATACATTTTATGGCACAAAGTAAATACGTTATCTGCTTCTAAAGTAGTGACTTACTAGTGAGGTTCCAAGTTAGGACAGAAAATAAGAGAAGACCTTGGTTGCTTAGCTACCCATAAACTTGGAATTTTTTCATACACTGAAATGTAGAAAGTATATGTTAATTAACATCTAAGATAGTACTGATATTTCTATTCCCATTTTATAGACCCATCCATTGTCTCATGCTGGCTTGGAGATAACTTCTGAGTTCTTCAAGGCTATACCAATGGTAGCATGTTCTACCAAACTGGAAAAGCTTAAAGTTCATGACTAGTCACAGACATTATTATCATCCAAGGCCCAGGCTAGCTAAATTTGGAGCTGCCAAAAGATTAATTACTAGATGATTTTTTTTTGTCTTAGCAACTTATGAGTATTGTCTATTAAAGGAAAGACAGTCTGTGATCTGCTTTAGTGGAGGCAGTACATTAGTAAAGTCTTAGGTCTTTTGATTCATTTTAGGGCAGGGATATATACTTCACTATTAAAATCAGTAATATAGCCAGGATTCAAATACATTGAGGTATAAACCTGGCCCAAAATGAATTAGAAAGTTTTCTTATTGTTCTGGCTATTTGCCCATGCTTAATAAGAGAAAGTATTTCATCCTCATTCTTTAGAAAAGATTAGTTTATAGAAGAACATTTAGGAAATTTGATTTTTACATATCCATTTTCTTTATTGGTCTAATTGTGGGATTGTACTTCTAAAACGAGATCTGTTTGGAAAGAAGATTGGTACACACTGGAATATATTACATATAAGTGCATATTTAACGTAAAGATGTTTGCTTGTATTTCTGTTGAGGTGAATAAGTCAATCACTGAATACCTCCAGTGTGCTATTTACTATGCCAGATAATTGGTTTGTCCAAATTCAATGAGTCAAACAGTCTCTACTTCCAAGGTCTATTACATTTTTTGCCATAATTGTATTCTAGCACTTAATTGTTTTCTTTTTTTGAGTGTAGCTATAGACTGACCCTTAAGTTTTGTACAAACCAGATTTGGGGGCAAAATAGAGTTTCCAGACAGTGTGATACATTCAGCGAGTTATGGACTTTAAAGTTTTAGGAAACAACTCAAGAATTTTAAATAAAATTCTAGACCCAAAAGTTCTTATTATGGGAGAAAATTTCCCATTATGGTAGTGTATCACAGCATTTGGTCACAAATAAACAAATAGAGTCTTTATTAGGCTGCTTTTCAATAAATAATAGTAACATACTTAAAAAAAAAAACATTCTTTTCAAACTTGTTTTTTCCCCCACAAGGGTTATGGCTTTTTTTAGGTAACTTTATGAAATAGACTTTTATCTGTTACTTTGTAGCTGTTGCATATTTGAATTATAGTCCATTTAAGTGGGTTCTGTTGTCATAGAAGAATTTCCATTCGTCCTAGTGCCCTAGGAATTATAGCAAGTATTGCTATTTTCTTAAAACTGTTTATGAGCATTCCATTTCTGAGGAGTTTGATTTTGTATATTAGGTGGAGATAAAAATGCTCCATTAGCTTTCAGTTAGGAATTTGAGTCATGGCCATAATATCATACTTCAGAGGCTCCTCCAAAGCTTGTTAGCTCTAGAGATAGATGTTAACATTTATTAAAATTGAGTGAGTGATATAGTTATAATTCTGTTGTTACATTTCTTTATGTGGGATTTTTTCGTGCTGTCAATTTGGTTACATGAATCAATTCATTGAAATTACTTAGCTTGTAAGCCATTGGTTCTTAAGTGATTGATTATTGTTGTAGAACTAGTAGAAACTTAGTAAACTATACTCTGATTTCAAATATAAGTTGTACATCTAGTGAAAATTTAAAAACAAGAATTTGTAGTTGACTTCTGTTGTCACAAACTGTATGTAGAAAATTGATATAGAGAAGTTTGATTAGTAGAAGGCAGATCTTATTAGGTAACTAGCCTTTTGTGTCATTTTCAATTAACCTACAAATTAAGTATGCTTGATTCTGTTTTTAATAGATTCAACATTATTTTTTCAATCATATCATTTTTGAGTTAACTAAATCCAAAAAGTATCTTGTTATAAAAGTAAAACTATTGAATTTTAGTCCTTCAAACTCACGTTATTTGTTAAAATTATTGATACTCACTTTAGGTATCCAATCCCATGTCATCTTTTGAAATCCTTGGTACCCACACATAGTTTCAGTGTTGAATCTGTGCACATATATACAATCAAATGTATGAAATTCTCATACTGAAGTGGTAAGTTGACATGTCAGAGTTTACAGAGCTTGAATATGTAACAGGAGTCACAGTTAACATTATTGTAACTTACCCGATTTAAGGAAAAAACAATAACAGCACAACAAAACCATCACTTTAGATATTGTTGTTCAAATGTATATGTAGGAAAACAAGCCAATATGCTGTAAAACTATAGTTTGTGCCTCAGCTTTATTTGAGGTATTCCTCCATGCAAGAAATGTAATTTCTCTTGTTTATCTTAAAAGTATAGTTAATGTAATAGGTTGCCGTTTTGAAATCAGATATTCTAGTACTTTTAATTTTAAACTCTTTGTATATAGAATTTTGTATAGGATTTTCTTTTATGCTAAATTAAATTTTTTTTTGCACTTTTTCATGGTTTATAGGGTAAAGGTGACATTAGAAGGCCCAGAAGATGATGAAGATTGCTTATCTCCCACTATCCATCACAAACTGGCAAAAAATTTAGAGATATCCTTAGTAAGTGACAATGAATTCAAATGTCGGCATTCTCAACCAGAATGTGGTTATGGATTGCAACCTGATCGATGGACAGAATATCACGTACAAACGATGAAACCAGATAATTTGGAATTAATCTTTGACTTTTTTGAAGTGAGTAATTTTAAGTATATCTGTCCATCAGTGAGAACTTAGTATTATTTGTGGGTATGTGTGTTTTCAAAATGTGTTTTTTTAATAAATTCTTAACTTTATACAACTTTATACAAGGTCAAAATCATGTATATTAACCCCCAAAAGCAAAGTATTATGTATTACATTTAACTATATTATATTTCCTACATATACATATAATTGTTACTCTCATAGAATGTAAGCTCCTTGAGAGTAGATATTGTTTTATTCTTTGTATTTCTTTCCAAGTCTACCACAGCACATAGTAGACACTTGGTAAATGCCTGTTGATGATTAATTTTTGAGTTGAAGTGAATTAAAATGGTCCCAGCCTTTGCCAGATGGATATCTGCCTATCTGGAAAAATTTTATATCAACAAAATCCAAGTGTGGTTTGTATGTATTTCATACATTATATATGTGGATTACAATTTTTCAAACAATAAATGCGTTAAACACACAGGATATAGACTATACTGACTAATGTGGCTAGGAGAGGGATTTTGACAATGAAGGCCTAGTTCTCAAAATAGATATTTCTTAATATTTTCTTAATATTAGGGAAGTCAAACAGATTAGTATAAAGAGATAGAACACACAAAAGTTAGGTGCTCTGTGACTCAGAAATAAAATGAAATTACCTCAACTGTTAGAAGAATAATGTTACCCTAGTAGTCCACTCTTAGCAGTCTCTGAGGTATAGGGAACCAAGGTAGATATTGGAATGCTGCCTTTTCCCAATATTCCTGTAGTTGTTGGGCCTCTCACTTGTTATTTAATGTATACCTTGCCTATTATCTGCGTCTGTCCTTCTCTCCCTGCCAGTAAGGAGTTGTTATCTCCCTTAGCATGCACAGTTACACTGTATCACTTAGCTGTCCTTCAGGAGACTGCACAAGACTACCTGGGCAGAGGGTACTACAATCAGAAAATTTTTCTGGGGGGCAGCTCGGTGGTACAGTGGATAGAGCTCCAGCCTTGGAGTAAGGAGTACTTGAGTTCAAATCTGGCCTCAGACACTTGACACTTAGTAACTGTGTGACCCCGGGCAAGTCACTTAACCCCTATTGCCTCACTAAAAGGCAAAAAAAAAATTTCTGTAAATGTTAATGAATTTTAATAGGATTTCATGGTTATCAATTGAATATAACTTACAGAATTAGGTGTTTGCAAGTACAGGTTGATCTAACCTGAGATAAATATAAATCAGTTGGGCAGCTAGGTGGCGCAGTAGATAGAGCACCAGCCCTGTAGTCGGGAGAACCTGAGTTCAAATCTGGCCTCAGACACATAATACTTACTAGCTGCGTGACCCTGGGCAAGTCACTTAACCCCATTGCCTAGCCGAAAAAGCAAATTTAAAAAAAATTAAATAAATAAATAAAAATCAGTTAAAAGTAAACTAGCCTGATTAGTTTTAAACTAAGCTTTTTTTAAAAAATAAATTCATTTACATAATCAGTTTACATTATGACTGCTTTCTTCCTCTTAAAATATTCAGGAGCTCAGGAATTGATATTGAATACTGTCAAATTATAAAAAGTTTATATAAAAATTTTACTTGTTCTAATACTTAATTTTTCAGGAAGATCTAAGTGAAACGGTTGTTCAGGGAGATGCACTTCCAGGACATGTTGGTACAGCATGTCTGTTGTCTTCTACTATTGCTGAAAGTGGAAGAAGTGCAGGAATTCTCACACTTCCCATCATGAGCAGGAATTCAAGAAAAGCAATTGGCAAAGTTAAAGGTATATCTGATGGTAAATTAGAGGTTATGTGAAGTTTTGCAATGTAAGCTAAAGTTACTATCCCAAAGTATAATTTTAATTGGTTCTAAATTATAGCATTAGAATGGAAGGAAGGAGGGATTAAGAATTATGTTTGCAGTATCAGTGTTTCTGGGACATATCTCCTTAGTTTTTTACACTTAATTATACATTTAATGGGAGCAGTGTGGTTTAGTGGATAATGTACTGAGTTTGGAGGTGGAAAGACCTGGGTTCACATCTCTATTCTGGCACTTCTTTGTCTTGTTACCTTGGTCAAGTCACTTAACTTCTCTTTGCCTCAGTTTTCCTCATCTGTATAATGAAGCCAGTGATAGCATCCACCTCACCCAATATGCTGGAAGACTTCCTCAGGATGGGTAGTTGTGCACCTTTATGTTATTCATAATTGATCACATTAAGCAATGCATAAAATAGACTTACCCTCACTAAAGATTTTTTGTCACCAATCTAGGAGATCCAGAACATATTCCAAGTTATAGAGAGGCTCCTTGTGGGTGGTGAGATTCTCTAGATGTTTTTGTTTGCTGGTCATGAATCCTGAAAATGTTGTAGAATCTTCTGGAAAAGATCCATAACCATTCAAAAGAGTTTGGCCTTATCATCTATACGGGAAAGACCAAGTGGCTAAACAATTCTTATTGCACAGATGACGACACACTGTTAGACAACCTGTAGGGCTTGTCCATCAGTATGTGTATATGGAATATATAGTACAAATGGACAAGTTAGGTCAAGAATTAAGCAAGAGGAAAAGGTCCTTTGCTTTTAGGAAATTTCAGAGTTCCTTTAATGAGCTCAAATTGTTCCCAGAAACAAGGTCCCATCTTTTGAATACCAGTTTTACACCTGTGGTGTTGTATATCTATGAGACATAGAACACAATAGTCTGTTAGGAATTGAAGGCAATAGGGAAGTGCATAGTATTTGTAAGGTGCAATATATGAGCAATGAGGAATTTTTAAAAAAGAGTAACAAATACCAGAGAAAATGCACTATAGAAAAAGAGATGAGTTGGTTGTATTGGGAGGTGAATGATTGTAAAAGAGCAGCCCTGGTTCTCAACTGTTAATCCTCACAATGTAAGGAGAAAGTGAGAAAGTCTTCCAGCATGGTGGACAGATCCCCCTTGGTGAACTTAAGCAGGACATAGACAAAGCAGCCACATTGGAGCAGCAGGGATGGTTTGCCTGCTTTGCTTTATTGTTGGATAGAACATCAAAACCACTGAGATCATAGTTTTATCTGATTATTCATTGAGTTATATAAGATATTTTGTCACTTAAAAATTAATTGAGTAAGTTTTATGATATGTTTTGAAAAGAATAATTGTGCTTTTTCTCTTTTCTTCCCTAAAAGTTGATTATATAATTATTAAGCCAATACGAGGATACAACTGTGATATGAAGTGTTCATTTTCAAAGTACTGGAATCCAAGAACACCTCTGGATGTTGGACATCGAGGTGCAGGAAACTCTACTACTACCGCCAAGTAAATTTTGTGTAAATTTATAGTTATGAAGCAAAAAAGTAGCTTGGTATTATATGGAAAATTGAATTTCTCCACATACATGCCAAATTTCTGTATTTAATGTTTGCCTTTGCATAATGGTCACAAGTTTATTTTGGAAGGGACAAATAGATTTTTTTAAAAAAAAAGATTGTTCTTCAAAATGTAAAGTAGTTCTTTCATTATGAGTCACTCTAAAGCATTTAAATATCCTTTTTTTTAATATGGTAAGCTGCTAAGAATTTTAAATTTTGCTTAAGCAAAAATTTTGGAAGCTACAGTCTCTTTTTAAATATTCTGTCAGCTACTGAATTGATAGAGAGGAGATAGGAACAAGATGACTCAGTAGTATAGTAATGAACTGAATATGAGGACACAGGTGGAATTATTTTCACTTTAATCTATAGGTATCTGGCATTTGGTTCTAGTTGGCAGCATGTGGACACTTGTCTTTGACTTATGAATTGGGCTGATTTTATTGTATACAGCAGGTCAAAAATATTTTTATAATACTTATCTTTTCCTGTCTCTCTCTCTCTCTCTCTCTCTCTCTCTCTCTCTCTCTCTCTC